>NC_135035.1:6969696-7272727 GCF_051020975.1 Osmia lignaria lignaria
ACGGTTGATAACGCTGCCTCTGGTACTAACGCTAGAAGAGGGTTGCGGGATCTTACAAGTATTACTCCGAAGCCCTTCACGTCTGGTACACAAGTGCCCATATTGGTGAAGGACTAAACTGAGCTCTCCTCCTGTTAACTACTCTGTGGCCGACATCGGGGGTCGCACCCTGTTCCTGCCTCTCTTCGGGCCACGTGCAAGGACGCCCGGAGCCTCTACTCCAGACGCCAGCGGACCTGACGAACCCATTTTGTTGAATCTGTAGTCACTACATTAATAAAAGAAGAATTTCCGCTTTTAATTACGCGTCTTGCTTGCAATTCCTACCCGCAGTGAAATCTTACGCTAGCCAAATTGCGTCTTCTTTGCAAGTCAAACGGCAATATATTCTAGCTTGCTTGTTGTCGGCTGATCTATTGTTAAACTGATTAACGATGGCTTATTGATTATATTGAATGGATGCGGTGATATTCCTTTACTCTACTCTTTGACCCTTTAGTTAAGAATAACTCTTGTTGAAACAGATATGAAATCTGAATAAAATAATTCTTCAAAACCCTAGAAAAATATCTACACGGAAATAATTGTTGTGCAATAATTCATTTGCTAATGAAGGTTTTCCCTCTAAAATTATTTGATATTATAAATAACTCTATACGTACTCAAAACATTTATAGGTTGAGATTTTATCGGCGATATGTTCATCAAAAATCACGTTCAATTGATATGACGAACAATAACACACTTGAAAATCTATTTATTTCCAAAACATGACGTGCCACTGGTTTGCAGATTTAATTAGACAGATTGAAAGATGGAGGTAAATAGAATTTCATGTATTGGAAAGTTTAAAACGATAAGAGATAACTAATGTGAAACGTATTTAGGAATAAGGAAATCATAACTTATGCAAGATAGTGATTCTTCTCTGAAAGTAGTATTGTGGTATGTGATAGTCTGATAGACCCTACTTTATTAATTTAGGCTGAAATCCCTTCAACCTTCATCAACTGATTCTCTACGTAACACGTGAGCAAACTTATCAAAATTGACCGTCATAGAAACTCATCAGCCAATCAGAATCTCTACGTTCGATCATAAAAAATATTTGCTTTGTTTGTCTTGTTGCTGCAATGATAAGGTTAAATTAAAGATCATGTACATCACGAATGATGAATGATTTCATGAAATAGATAACATATGATGGGTAACGGAGGGGTACTGACCTTTGGATATGTAACAAAGAGCTGTTACATAAGGAATCACAGTTTATATACCGTGAGAGTCATCGTTTAGTCACAGAAACTGATCACAATGCTGGTGACACCGTTATTCTTTGCTCTGCTCTCGTTGACAGCCTGCCAGGCTGCATACAATGATCCTCACTATGCACCTGGACACGAAACTATGGTGCACCTCTTCGAATGGAAATGGAACGACATAGCAAAAGAGTGCGAACAATTCCTTGGTCCCATGGGCTATGGTGGAGTTCAGGTAAAAATGAAAATTATTTTATAATGTGATGGGTACAAATTAATTTAATTAATTAGAGAAATTAAATCCACCAAAATTATGGGTTTCGTATTCTTCATTTCAAGTTAACAAAATCATTAACGAAATTATTACCTATGCAGGTGTCACCCATTCAAGAAAACTTAGTGGCCCAAAACAGACCATGGTGGGAACGTTACCAACCCATGTCCTATCTATGGATCACTAGATCTGGCAACAAAGAGGAATTCGAAAATATGGTAGCAAGATGTAACAAGGCAGGAGTTAGAATTTACGTGGATACCGTTGTGAATCACATGACAGGCAACTATCAGAATGCCGTTGGTACCGCAAATTCCAAAGCAAACACGTACAACCGTGAATATTATCAACCACCGTACCATGCCGAGCATTTCCATCAGCCTTGTGCGATCACTAATTACAACAATCCGCAGAACGTGAGAGATTGTGAATTAACTGGACTGCACGACTTGAATCAACGCCTTGAATACGTTCGCGAAAAGATTGTCAACTTTATGAACGAAGCCGTTGACGCTGGTGTTGCCGGATTTAGGTTTGCATTAATATTATAAGATATTAAAAATTACGAAAATCTAATGTAATTGCTTTTGTTCGTTTTTAGAATGGACGCTGCCAAGCACATGTGGCCGGAAGATCTAAGCATTATTTACTCGAGGTTGCACAATCTGAATACCCACCATGGTTTTCCAAATGGTGCCCGACCGTACATTTTCCAGGAAGTGATCGATTACGGTGGTGAGGCAATCAAGAAAGAACACTACAACAAAATTGGAGCAGTGGTTGAGTTCAAATATGCGAAAGAACTTTCTAATGCCTTCCAAGGGCATAACCTTCTGAAGTGGTTGACCAATTGGGGAGAAAAGTGGGGCCTTCTACCTTCCCAGGACTCATTAGTTTTCGTTGATAATCATGACACTCAACGTGATTCCAACGTGCTCACTTATAAGTCTCCTAAACAATACAAGGTATCTTAATTATTAAATTAAATATATAAAATTGCTAAATAATAATTAAATTATCTGTAAAGTTCATTATAGTAACACTGTGAATAGTGACATTTCTCAAATAACGAAGTTTCGGTGCAAACTAGTAGAACAAGTCAATCAATGGTCAGACATTCGTGTCGTTGCAGATACTCGCATTGCTTCTTTAATTTTTTTTGAACAAAGTATTACAACAATTTTTATTTTAACCCATTTACAATCTAAAATTAGTAATTACCTTTTAATTAAATTTATTCTAGATGGCAGTGGCTTTCATGTTGGCCCATCCATTTGGCACACCCCGTGTGATGAGCTCCTTCGACTTCAACAACCGTGATCAAGGCCCACCCCAAGACGGCCGAGGCAACATCCTGTCTCCAAAATTCAATCAGGACAATTCCTGCAGTGGTGGTTGGGTCTGCGAGCACCGTTGGCGACAAATTTACAACATGGCGCGATTCCGTAACGCCGTAAGAGGAACCGGCGTGAACAACTGGTGGGACAATAACTCGAATCAAATTGCATTCTGTCGTGGAAATGCTGGATTCATAGCGATCAATGGAGATCGATCGGACCTAAGAGCCACTCTCCATACCTGTCTCCCAGCTGGACAATACTGTGACGTGATTTCCGGTAACTTGGTTAATGGAAGATGCACCGGAAAGGTCGTAAACGTGCAAGGAAACGGCTCAGCACAGATTGAGATCCGACAAGGAGAAGACGATGGTGTTCTGGCTATTCATAAAGGGGTAAGTTCTTGACATTTATTTTCTTTATAAATTATTAGCATTCAAAACTACTTGGTATATTCTCTAAATTTGATGTACAAAATGATTTTTCAATTGTCAAATTATCAAAAGATATATTAAAATTAAGTTTTCTGTTTTCAGGCTAAAGTTGCCTAAAATACATGGCTGATGAAGACTTTGGAAACTACAGAAGTCTTCTGTTCATTGATATGTTCTAATACATATTTATTTTACATACTGTATGAAAAAGAATTGCAATAAATTATGCCACTTAGTTCTGCGGGCAGAAACTAAAAACACTGTTATCTTTTATTTGTATATCAGATCCCTATTCACCATATTCAAAATCCATATTCAAAAATTACTGGAATCGTTTAATCATTTCCATCGATGATCAGGGCAGCAATAAAAACATAAAAACAATTCTGCCAGAAGTATTTTTCAACAATGTTTATTTTAACAGAAACAATGTACTGTTCTTGTTCTCTTTTCACCATTAGTCTCTACTATACATAATATGACAGCTAATCGTAGAATAATACACGATAGAATCGCGATGAAGAGATAAAAAAAGGGGTGCCGAAAGAATAAAGGGGGGAAGACAACGATTGGATGTGGTAGCAGAAATTAATTGTGAAAGGAAACAGAAGATGAAAATTGGACAGAGAAAAAAAAACATTAAAGTATCACAAGATTGCCTTATCGTTCGCTTCTTTAAACCCTCTTCTTCCTTATCACTTTCTGTATAATATTCCTATGATACTTTCTCTTAAATAATCTCTTTCTTCATTCTTCGCATATTTTCTATTCTCCTTCTTGCATTTCTGTACACACGCATTCAAATTAAATCCTGCTCTCTATCCGACAATGTAAACGATCTCGTGCTACGCAGTAATGATGTACGTGAAACCCGGCTACGAAACTAAATAAAATACTACGGGTCCTTTCGTAAAAGCACGGTATAAATAAATGCTTAAGCATTATGTACAAAGTGATCTCGGTTTAAGTAAAAGCCGCTAGCTCGGTTAATGTCTGCTCGTGCCTTCCGTATTTTACTCTGTTGAATGAAATTTATTTTACAGAAAAAAGAATCGACAAATGATGAATTGAAAAATTAATTTTAGAAAATGAAGAATTCATTTAATGAGACTGGACATGAACAGGCTTAGGCATTATTTAGGATTAAAAAATTTTTTCTCTTACTTAGATATTAATCAAAGTTTGCAGTGAACTATTCTTTCATTATAATATTGAAATGAAACAACTGGAAGCACGAACAGGTGTTGTGTGCGCGCGAGCACGCTTGTAAGTGTATGTATGGATAATATTTATAAATGTATATAGTCTGCAGTAAATTCAGGCTAATGTAAATCTAAAAATACTGCTCGTCTTACGAACTCTCATCAACAACTCTCATTACGAACCGTCGTTACGACTAAATTGTTATTACATGAATACAATAAGGCAACGGTTTACTTCTAAATAAATAAACGTTAAACGTTGTAAATAAAAGAAGAAGAAATATTAATTTACAATTTTCTTGTAATTCTATCATTATGGGTTCATCGCTCGTTAATCTATACGTCGTTTCCTATCGCATGTATCTTTTTTCTTTTATATTTCATTCCTGTTCACGTGTACACATACATGTATATTTTTCGTTCAAACGTGAACGTGTGTGAATTACAAATTCATTTACGTTTCACGTGGAACGTTAGCAAAAATATAATTTAGTATACTTTATCATTATAATTCATTTATATAAAAACTTCGTTAAAATATATAAAAGAAACAACGATTTGAGCAAATACGTATTCACCTATCATATAGTTAAAAGTATCGCGTCGAAACGTTCCTTATCATCGTTTATTGCACATAGATTTCCGCTAATTAACTGTTGTCCTCGATTTCTCGATCTCACGCATCATTCTTCTTTCATTCCTATTTTACACATTCTCACCGACAACAAAACTATTATTCGTGTTATTGTTTTATATATAATCTAGTACGTATTCACGTATACCTTCCTTTCGTTTCTTTTTCTGATCGGTTTCGTATCCTCATTTTGAAACGAGGATAGCGATCGTGACTTATTTCTGTCGTTGTTGGATTCTTGAAATTATTCGAATTGATTAATGGATTAATTATTTTTAATATCTGATATTATGGGGGTTATCAGCGACCAATATTACAAATTTAATACTCTCGAATAAGTTTCATTAAAATTATAGACATGAAATATAAATTGATTTGACGTTAAGTAATATAATGAACTGAGATATCAGGTAACGGGATATAACAAGTGTTTAACAACAGCAATTTCAACGAGTCGCTTCATATAATCACAAAACTGTTCAATCTAAAAAGGCCAGCCTTTGGAAGACTTTATTTTCAACATAGGCACTCGTTTCGTTGATTCTCAAATTTCAACCAACTTACGTTCGGTTCAATTCTCGATCCTATTAGCGTCTTATTCCTGCTATAATTATTCCAACGTTCATTTCCATTTATCCTTAAGCCGGGTATGTTCAATGTTACATTCAACACGCTAATTACTCGCGAAGAATCGAACATGTAATTCCGGTTAGCTCGTACGGACGCATCGCTAATTAATTCGATTATCTAGTAGTCATCTTCTTCCTGTTCATCGCGTGTCTATTTCTAATTTATGCGCGATAACGAGATTAATGCTCGTTAGTTATCCTTCGTTTATTCCTTAGAAAAGAAAAAGGAAGCTTAACGCGTGTACCATGTGTCTCTACTGATTAATTTCATTCATTTCAAAAATTTATTACCAATTCTGCCACCAACAATTTTTTCTAACGCTCAAACGAAACTGCCTATGTCTAAGGCACAAGTACTCCTATTTCAGGCACTGAGTATCTGTTTTAGAATATTACATTTTATTTAGAACAAGCTTGATACGAGTATCAAAATTGTTTATAGACAGGGTGGCTGTTTATTAAACATTTCACGAGTGTTACCTCTTTGTACAGAGAGGTACGTACTTAAATACCAAGTGTAGATAGAAAATTTGATGATCAGTTTCTGCTTTCTGCAACCAAAAATGTAAAATAAAAAATAAAAGAAATAATTCTGAGCCTAAAATTCCAGTGAACTTCCTGTCTACACCTCATACCAACCCATAAGCCAACTCGAAGAATCAAATTATCTGGGTACTCAATCTCATCAACCATCTGTTCCAGAACCCTAAATTACACCCACTCACACCCGAACGACACAGTTCTCGCGTACGAACTGGTTTAAAAATACCCAGATGTATCTAAGTACAACGCACCAAAGTCTATGTCTCCAGTCATTTTGAGCGATTATTCCAGGTACTCAATATCTCAACATCGTTGCATGCCAACGAACACTCGAACAACTAGGCGGAGCCTCCAGAACACCAGGGTCCACGATGATCGTCACCGTGTCACTGTTTGATGGGCTTCTTGAAGACCACTTCCGGCTTGCGTACGGGACGCGATACGCGCCGTTCTATCCTGAGGGCCCTATTCGGGTCCGACGAGGGCGCCGTGGCGCCCTCTGGGCCCAAAGGAGTCTCCGCCATTGTTTGTCAGTTCCCTGTACTACTCGGCCGTCTGCCAGGCACCTGTTGCTGTTGTTGCTGTTGTTGCTGTTGCTGAGACGTGGCTGCCACGGCCGCGGCTGCGTTCAGCGCAGGCAAGGGTGTCTGATGACAGTGCGCACAGTGCAGACAGACCGTGCATGCCCCGAGCTTTCGGGCTAACAGGGCGCGGAGCTTCAGGGCAGGGCCGAGCTTCATTCCCATGGGACCTGTCAGGTGGTCCTCCGAGAGAAGAGGCAATGCAGCTCCGTCGATACGGTGCTCACGGAAATTCTGAAACAAAAATATAATTTTTTGGTCAGTTCAAAATATCTCTGATCAAGGATTTAGGGAAGGGTGCCTTTTTTTCATTTGAACTTGGTACTTCCACTTGGACATTTTTATTATAGCTTTCTTATAGCGTTCAATTCATCAATTAAATCTTTTTTATCTACATCTTCATCTCCTCCTCGTTCGCCCAAACAACGACACCCACGCGTGGACAATGAATCAGCAGCCCACGCGCGGCAGCGAACCTTCGACCCTCAACCTCGAGGAAGGAGGTTTGGAAGGATCACGGAATTACGTGGAAATTTAAGCAAGAAAATTGAGAGGAAAGATCTTTCGAATTTTCTGTCAGCCTTTGACCTCGGTACGGACGCGTCCGAAGGTCGAAGCGCATTGAATTTCACGAGGTCGCGCGTCGCGAAGCGCAACAAGGTGCATCCTCAACGACGCGGAACGCCACGGCGCTAGCTCATTAAACCTCCGTTCCGCAAAAAGTCGGTCGAGCTGGGCTCGCACGGATCGAATCGCGAGGAGGAACTGAAGAGGAAGGCGTGTACGAAGCGGCGCGGAGAAGGATAAGCAGGTGGAACGAGAGGAAGAGGCGGAAGAGGAGGAAAAAAGGGACGGACGTTTCATTCACGGAATCGTGGGGGCCACGTACGTAATTGCAGCTGCAACTGCTGCAACTTACCCCCGGCTGCATTGCACGCTTATGCGGCCACTCACACCGTACTATGATCGTTCGCCGCGCGGAATACGCTGATACGCTTATGAATGAAATATTCACCGCTCTAATGCGACTCGTACACGCAAAGGCAGACCAGTCCTCTTCTTCTTCTTCTTCTTCTTCTTCGTGCATTCCACCGGTAGATCGAGATCAGCGTAGATCGAGGTCGTGCTAAGAGTCCTTGGGTTTCATGCAGGAATTTGTAAGAGTTCTTGATTTCGTGATAGGTTTTTCTTTTTTCCAGAGAATGCGTGGATGCTTCTTTTACTCTCCTCAGGAATTGAGATCGCGATAAATGAAGATACGTGTGACTGGAGTGATTTGGAACGATACGATCGAATGGATAAATTCTTCATGCTAGTTTTTTAATTTATAGATAATGGATTTTGAAGAGTACATTGTAGGAAGGTATAGAATGATTTGAAATTAGTCAGATTCCTTTATTTTAATATAAGGGCTCTTAAAATGAATATCTGATTTTACCTAAGATGAATAATAACATTATTTATTCTCCATGCTAGTTTTCTAGTTTATAGATAATGGATTTAGAAAAGTACATTGTAGGAAGGTGTAGAATGCTTTGAAATTAGTCAGGTTCCTTTATTTTAATATAAGGGCTCTTAATTGATATTCAAAATGAATATCTGATTTTACCTAAGATGAATAATAACATTATTTATTCTTCATGTTAGTTTTCTAGTTTATAGATAATGGGTTGTGAAGAGTACATTGCAGGAAGATGTAGAATGATTTGAAATTAATCAGATTCCTTTATTTTAATATAAAGTCTCTTAATTGATATTCAAAATGAATATCTGATTTTACCTAAGATGAATAATAACATTATTTATGAGATATTCTAATAATAGCACATTTTAATTACACAAGCGGATGCAATTAATTAATCAGCACTTTGAATTCATAAACAATCTTGAGAAGGAATACTTCAAAATAAAATCAAAATCAAATCTTATCTTCAAGTACACTTAATTAGCTTCTCGAAAATTGCTTTCTCTTATCAGCGGATGATTTAATTAACCGGTTCAAAATAAAGTTGACCAACGCTAAAATTTCTCTGTAGATAAGCGGATATAATCTACTGATTTTCTCTAGCTTCTTCTAATTTGAAAAGCTAGAACATTTCACTTCAGAATCCATCCATCGTTCGTTAACACAAGCATAACCACGATCGCTAACGAAGCAAAGCTCAGCAACCTCTCTGCTCGCCGACTAATTACGAAAAAGGAAGAAGCATGAAGCAACGGGGCTCCCACAAATTAGCCCGTGCCGCGTCTCGCTTTACAAGCCGTTTACTCGCTTCCACCAGCTTGGTGTACACCTAATTATCCCGTTCTCCCTTACGCGCGCGCGATGCAGCTGACATCGCCGCTAAACGAGCGTCTTCGTGCCAGAAACGACCGAGAACACGGCCATCTATCACCCGGGACACGGTCGACATTGTTTGTTTCAAATTTCCGATAACACGGTACGACTCTAACGGTATAACAGCGCGTAAGAATGGAAGCTGGTCGAGGTAAACGCTAATTAACTAAAAGTTGTTGCGACGACCGAAGGGGGTAAAACAGGGCCGGAAGACCGTTATTAGATATGGATAATAGGTCAATTTCACGGAATTAAATTGGACAAAATTTCCTGCTAAAGGAAATTGCAATACATTTTTTTAATTAATCATTATAATCCATTGAGAGTCAAATTTATGTTTAAAATTTCTTCCAAAAGACCTGTTGACATCCACGACCCAGATTTTTCAACCTCACTGCACTATCAATTATCATAAATTACCTTGGCCTACTTTCTTACTTTCGAGAGCAAATGTCACCAACGTATGAGCCTTTCTCAGAAATTAAGATGTTCTGATATTTCTTTCGAAGAACCTCGTAAGATTTTATTCTCCAAATACGTTTCAGTATTCGCATTTTGAACAATAAAAATATTTTGCCGGATTAGAATTCTAACACCGCGTCAATAATTTCACGAACTTACAATCTCCAAGAAACCTATCCTTTCCTCGCAAGCATTGCGCGTAAAACCTGCCGTTTTATAGTTCCGATAATTTGCATCGCGATACAAATATATTTCCTTCCAACGACGGAGTCTCGATTTCCTCCAGTTTTTCCCTCCAATACAGTTGCATAAATAATAGTTGAAAACTAATCCACCTACGCTGTTATTAGTCACCATAAATCGTGTCTAGAGTCGTCTAAACTTTGCTTCGAATTATTTTATTGTAAAAGACAGGAAATTACAGCTGTGTCTCTGCAACTCACTCTTCTCAGAAGAAAACTATGCTTCCTTTTTTATTTTTATCATGTGCAACATTTGTAGATAAATTACCCAGGTCGATCTACAAGAAAAAGGCGTTCTTTTATTAGATTAAATTACCGCTCGGAATAGAATATTGCCACGGACGGTAGACTCTGCTCGCGATCTCTTAGCTGATTATTATGAATTACAGACCTGAAATCAGGGTATCAATTATGCTCGTGAGCTGTGGCGCCCGCAAGTAGCACGAAATTATAGTGCACGATGTCCCCTCGTTGATCGAACCGCGGCTTTTTGCTGCGTGCAACTTCGCGTGGAGATTGTCGAGAGTGTATCAGAGAGAAACACGGACGTTCTGTTTCATTAAAATGTATTTAGAGCAAACTGTTGCCCCCCGGAATCGGATTTTTCACCGCTCCTCTGATGAGCGTGTATTAAAACGAGCGACTCGATCATTCTCGCGAGTCTTCGCGTACGATAGCCACGAAATTATACGTGGGATACCTTCTTGCTACTTGTTGCCATCAACATTCATTTGCAACTCAATTATTTTCTGTCGGAGGAAAAGAAATGTTGAAGCTTTTTTACGACATTTCCTGAAGGAGATTTATGCGTTGAAATTGATAAATTCTTGATGGCAATTGGAAATTAAATTATTCTGCTCGTATTATTGTAGCTCGACAGGTGAAGTGAATAATTTAGAAGAATTTTCAGGCCCTTTTTAAGAAGCAACCAAGGGATCTCATCTCGACGCATACATCTCATTGTCTTCGTGCAGAAATATAAGCAGAAGTTTCATAATCTCACGAAAGACCGAGCCAGCCGTGTTGTCCGTGCGGTGGTGCAGCTGCAGTTGCAGCGAATATATCATCCTCGTGTTGCACCGCGGGCGACCGCGGCCCTCCAAAGGCCCAGCAACGAAGACAACCTATATTTTCTCCACCCAGTTCCAAACTCTTAAGGGCAAACGCGATCCTGGACCGAGTCCAGCATCAATTATACCTTCCACAAACGCACTCTTATCTCGCGCGAAATTCAACCACGCGGCGCTCAACACGTTCGGTAGAAATGGCGTGGCTTATCAAATAATTCAAAAATTAAATTTCTAATTTATTATTTCATAATTTTGCAAATGGCATATTAAAATTTTCAAATAATCACTGAAACGTTAAAAAATTCTCGAGTTAAAAATTTTTCCCAGCTCGTATTCGCAGCAAGTATCCGCGAACCGTAGCTTGAGCGTGAAAAGGATCGGAGATCCTCGAAAAATAACGGCCTGGTTCTTACCGAGTTCGAATTCCTGACCCCGAAGGAACTCGAAGCCGCGGTTATAACCTCGGAAGAGGCACCGACTCGGAACATCGTCACGTTAGCTGGTCGCAACCGAGTCAAGGAATCCTTTCCTCTCGGTTCATCGGTTTCTTTAACGAGAAAAACGTTTTACCCTGTTTCAAGTACCCAGCAGCCTCGAAAAATTCACTATTTTCTAAAATACGTTAAATTGTATTTTGAATCATTAGATCGACACTCGGAGCTCCCTAGTTTTTACGAGCCATAAAACACTTTTCGTAATTATTCGTCGGTTTTAAATCACCTCTCGCATCAGGTGTGCAGAGCCATCAGAAACAGGTCTGCGATAAAAGTCTTTGGTCCCTGGCATCGGGTAGCCTCGTCATTACAGCTGTTGTGCAACCAGTTGACGAGTTAATGAGAATAGCGTTTTATGATATATGGAAAAATGTTCGAACGATTAGTTGGCGACAAGCGACAGTGACCCTGACCATCAACCTGCCTAGTGCTAACAGAAGGAGAATTTAATATTCTCCGTGGTATAATTGAATATGAATCACTGGGCTCCGAGGGTATTAAGAGAAATTTTATTGGCCTATTACGAGTGATTTTTGCTGTAATAAAAATTTTTCCAGGAGAAGGATTTAACTACTCGCCAACCGATGTTCTGGATGCCCTTAAAGAACTTCAGACAAAATAAAGAAATATTCCAATTTCATTTTAAAGGAAAGAAATTGTTTCTTATGAAACTTCCTCAATTATGGATGTTTGAAAAAGAATTAAAATATGAACAGCGTGTTCGTTTTTACAAACTGAGTATAGTGTACAGTAGTGTAGAAGCTGACAGCCGGTCATAAACGTAAATTCCAAGCATCGGTTCATCCTAGTTCATCCAACGTCATGTTTTGCATGCTGCCAACACCATATAAGGTAGTAGCATGAACGAGTAACAGCCCGAAGCAAATGCAGCAGCTGGATGCAATAGCGTTAACAAAAGTTATGACAATCGTTCCAATCCTTTTTCCCGTCGTTCGTCCTAGATTTAACTCGGTTTACGTGTACTTTGTTCCTCGTGTCGAATAACTGTTTTATGAATCGATGCAAATGTCTGTGAAATTTTCTATGATTTAATTTGTATCATACAAGTACACGATAGCAGAAGTTGGTACCATAAGATTGCTTTATCAAGTTTGGTAGCACAAGTTTGATGTTAGATTCAATAAAAAAATAAAATTTAAATTATCACTAATATGTCAATGGTCCTCTCAGTTATTTTATTATATTTCAATTTGCAGTGCCATTAACCATCCTTGGCAATTAACGTGTCAATGATCAATTCTTTGATTCTTAATGAGTAATGGCTCTAAAAGTTCAGTATTTATTACGTTCCTCTCTAAAGGAATACGATAAATCAATTTCATTCAATATTCCAAAGATCAATCGACTTTTACGTTCGAGCAGAGATGCAGGTAAGAAATTTTCCACCGAAACGTTGAATATTAACAAAGGTCAGGAAACGTAAAGGTTCCCCTACCAGGAGTTACCTACGAGATAAAGGTCGCGATTAACGAAAGGTGGAAGGTGACCGGAATTTCAGATACCTGTTCGACACAAATTCCGGGCATCGGTTGAAGTTAGCATGGGGCATCGTTACATAAAGGAATTCCTCGCGAATTTACGGTTTCCTCGCGCGTGTGGAATCTTTGATATAAAACTACAGCGAACCTCCAGAACTATGCTCGAAGATAACGTCAACAAATTGTCAGTGAAATTCTGCGCGCCAAGATATTTTATCTTCCTCCGCGATCGATCGACAGGCACTATGCGCTTTAAATCAGTAATTGATTAATTTCTTTTCTTTTCAATATTTTTCTGCACGGCGATAGGTAAAAGTATGTCGAGTTAAACAGAACATCAACTGGCACGGTTTTCATCGGCCAAGAAATTCCTACAGGTAAATCGAATCGGTGGCTACGCCACTGTGCAACAAGAACCGGTGACCTGCCACGCCCTGTCGAGGTCGTCGCGCGCGCCTCTCGCCGACGACCGGCGTACCGACGTCGACCGCCGTGTACCGACGACCGTTGCCCACCAACCTAACCAGATCAACATCGTCCTCCCTGCTTCCCGCTACGCTCTATCTCCTGCCGTGCTTCCGTCTCCTCCTTTCTCCTCTCTTTCTTTCCCCTCTTTCACTCCAACTCCCTTTGCTCTTGTTCCTCCTACTCCCCTCACCGACCTCCTGTCATTTCCACGCTCCACACGCGTTGTTTACTTTAATTCTTTAATATTTTTTTAACAGGTCAGTCACCGATGACTGAAAAAAATTCTACCAACACTTTCGTAACAACTTTCATACCCATTCACAAATGAAAGGCTACCTTTTCCCCCGTAGACTATACAGAGCTTCTATAGCTAAAGGTTAATTGATCGACTAACTGGAAAGCTTCGACATCTGGTACGTTCAATGAAACAACTCTTTGTTACTTCATTTTGCATGGAAACTCGACTGATAACGAGCCTCTAAATTCCCATTAAACGAGGAGAGGGTGAAAAAAGTCTCGGAGGACGAGAAAGCTCGAACATTGCGTACAACGCTGCTGTCGCCGTGTAATTGAGAGACATTCAGAGTGCATTAGCACCAGTGGCCAAGGGGCAGGCAGGCGTATTAATTGCTCATCAACAGTAATGAAGGGTTTGTAAGCCGATATTAGCATAACTAACAGGTTTCCCGGTAATGAAGCCACGCTCACGGTCACGATGCCACCGGTCCTTTATGTCTTTAGACCCTCTGGCGAACGAGATGGTACATAGAAGCTCGCATTCGCTGGATAGATCTTTCTTTATTGTACTTAGAACCAGTTACGATATACCTGGTCGTCGATTCTTAATGATAATTGAACGCAGTGGCGACTCGTAGCTAAATTTAGTGCGGGTGCTGCTCCAGAAAATTGTTAGCCTTTGTTTTAAAATGCTGGCACTGCGGGAGCGACAGTGCTCTTTCTCCCGCGCAGCCTCGCGCGCAGCTTCCTATGTGCGCATGCGCAGCTTCCTGTTTGCGCATGCGCACATAGTCAAAAACCACGACGCTGGAACTGTGAAGCGCACAGTTCCATACAAAGATTGTTGTATCTTTTTTATAAACTAGGAGATGGCTACTGACATTAAACTTAAGGATTATATATTGTACAAGTATAAAGAAAGAATTAAAGGAAAAAGGACTCATTATATTAAATGTTATCGATAATATTAAGTGGAAATAGGGGATGCTGCAGTTCCAAAGTGCCAATACGCGACCACTGGTTGAATGTCTTCAGGTGTAATGATAACTCTCTAATCGAGAATCACACCTGATTCCTTTGAAACCTTAACTCTTATCCGGATAATCTGTTTGGATTATGTAGATGCACAGTTGCAGTATTAAGATGCAATTTTATTTGAAATTTCCAATGTTGAAACAAGTAGTTGTAGAAAATTTTCAAAGCTACATATACTGACAAATTTTTATTGGAAATTTCCAATATCACGAACAACATTTTATAGAAAATTATCGATATTGTAAATGATGGTTATGGCTCACATTTCCTGCGCGAATGTCTTCTTGCAACTCCGTTGCAGGATTTTAAAACAGCCGATAAATGCAAATCGATGATCCGGAGGACCGGATTCTTGGATACGGAAAGCTGAACGATAAGCTCAGCTGCTTTCAACTCGGAATCGGAATGCAGACTGAACTTGTGTTTCTCGATTTTACGTTCTCGCTGCTAGGTAGCGTTCGTTGATAGCTAACTCTTAATTAGCGGGACGTGTTTTCGAGACGGTAGCGAGTCGAAAGCGTTTTTGCGGTGGTCTTCACGCGAGGAATGCGCACGCTGCAGTTTAGACTAATGCCCGTTGAAATTGCTTAATGTTCGCGGTGGATCACTGTGATTTCAAGCCGTCCGGTTGCTTGATGTTTGCTTAATGGCATTATACAGCTAACAGGTAAGTACAACATCCGAGGGGTATCAGTTGATTGGTTAAAAAAAAGATAATAGATTGCAGTTGGAATAATGAAACGGTTGAATTGTAAAGAAACAGATAGGTAATAATATATGTCTTATCTGAGAAATATAAATATGTGAGTCGTATGCAACTCTGATGACTGATTGTGATGAGCACTTTCAGATATCCACGTTTCTCTACTTTTATATTCTTTTCTAACTCAATTTTGTAATGAAAGGGTTACGAAATATATTCCTCGCTTAATTAAAGCAACGATAAAAATTCTCCCTTCGTGCAAGTAGAAAACTAATCCGGATACCATTGCACAAGTACAACCTCCGTGAAGGAATCATTGCAACTGATCGAGGATGTTTAGCAGCAGCGAGTCGCGTCCAACGTCCATGAAAATCTGCATGCAGATCACGCTAATCTGGATCTTCCTTCTCGAACCATAAACTGCTATCTCCGGGAGGCCCAGTATGCACGATGCGAAAAAATAATCGTACCGTTAGGCGACGTTAGTAGCAGGAAGCAAAAGTCTCGTAAATGCTTTGGAAATAAAAAAGAACCACGTCGGAGATTCTGTCCGCTGTGGGTCTCCACTAATTGCACCGGTTGTTCGACGAGAAAGTGCACCTATCTAATGCACCTTCCAAGTGAAATTGATGGTTCTTTTTGTATTTCAAGAGAATTGTGCCTGATGGAATGGCAGTCGATTCTAGACATTATAAGGGAGTAGTAGAACGTTTACGAACCAATGTGATTCGAAGAAGATCAGAGAAAGGAGTAATTGAATTCGTCGTACTTGTTTGATCTAATAATTCGAAATTAATTAACACCTTGACTGTCACGCAAAAGTTTTCGAAAATTTCATTACAGTATTTTAATTTTATTCTTAGTCTATTTCATCATTTCAAATGCCTAATATGAATATTTTCGATAGATCAAATAATTCCTAATAATATTGGCTAATGATTTCCTATGGAAATTCAAACGTCACTCAAATATGGATGAAATGGCTGTCAACGTGTTCAATATACCAATACTTTTCTAATGCACTGCAACACTGTCAACTCTGCATTATAAAATAAAATAAACAAAAATTGCCATCACCTCCAAAGTCATAAAAAATACATTTTCCTAAATTTACACATTCACCACGTTTTTTCTACGACCACGGTTATCACGATGTCGTTATCGATCGACCTTTCGCACATTTTTCCCCCGGCTCTCGATACTTTCTCCGATTGTTCGTTCCCGTAACAATTTATTCCGCTCACGTGGCGTGGCTTATCGATATCTCGGAACGACCTGTATACGGGCCCGATATAGCCCCAGGTGATCCGAAATCTTGCCCCGAGACACGATCCAAGGTGGGTATCGCCAGGTCCCGGCAATTTTCTTCGCGGTGGACGGTAATAGCGTCGTGGCGCCATTCAGCTTCACGAGCTCGGCTGATAGCTGACCAGATCGGTGGTAATTTAAATTCTAAACATGCCCCTTTTTGCTCCTCTTGAACATGGAGATAAGGGCGCGGTTTACGTAAAAGCTATTATGCTCGTTTTGCTCGGTGACTTTCGAAGGGATCAATGAATGGAACTTATGGTCCGGTGTTGCAAATATTTGCAATCTATCTGTCACTCTCAAGAGATTCAAGGAATTCATCCTTTCTGCGGTTTAAAATAAACATCGTTATGCAAATATTGAACGGTGAAGCGTATGCATATCATGGGAACCGTATCGATCAACAACACGTTATTTTAATACGTCGCGAATGTGGGAACTCGTACGATATGGCGGTTAAAACGTGCAAACTCGACGCTTCACGTGTTTTCGCCAGCAGCTACATACGGCCAGGCAAACTTAACGTTGTTTCTGCTAGGGTGATCGATAACACACGAACCATAAGGTTGTAGACACAACACATACGCCCACGATTCTACGGTCAAACTAGCTTCGGGCGTGTTGTCATCGATCAGACGATGTCGATGATTAAGTTCACGAACCTATGATTCGAAAGAGAAAAATTTCTCATCTCGAGAGTTTTAATTCGAAAGAAGAAAAATTATGGAGTTTATTTTTGTCTGTAGAGAAATTGTGAAGTTCAATGAGATATCAACAATTTTTGCATAAACTACATGGATTGCAAATTTTGTATAATAAAAAGAATAACAGGTCTGAAAGTAGATATTATAAAAAACTAATCCAACAGATGTTATTCGAAGGCAAAAGAATGTTGCTATGAAAAGAACACTCAAGTGATAAATTACTGATCAGCTGATGTTCGTTGTAAGATAATGTATTTCGTGATATGTTAAACTGAAATGAATTCAAATCTAGTCTTTTCAAACCTGTCGAGTAAAGTTCGTTCATCAATCATGAATCAATGATTCATTGATTTGGCTAGCACTAATGTGTACAAGGTTCTAAAGAAATTTGATAAACACCCTGGAACATTCGAATCGAAATATTTCTTTTATAACGTTCGATCAAGATTAATGAATTTTTAAAACAGTAAGTAATTAATCCTGGTAGTTCCTATTTATTTCAATTCTCCTTTTCCACCTGTTGAATTCGAAAGAATGCAGCTCCGTTCACAGGGAAATTAATTCGTAGAGGAAATGTAACGCAAACAGAGAGCGTAGCGAATTACGAGGTTGCTTTTCCTTTCACAGTAGCCTTCTGCGCATCGAAAATTCCGATCGACTCGATTTCCCTGCTTTTGCCGGGAGCTATCATTTCCCTCGATCTACGAACCGCTTTCCACGTTGCTTTTCGTCGTGTACACGCACCGGCTCGCAGCAAGTTGACCCTGAACTTTCTAAGCTAATTTAAATTCTCGAACGGTGCTGGTAGGCGCGTTCAGACCTTTGGTCTCGACCTCGACCGTCTTTACTTCCGGTGAAAACTCCAGGTGCACGAGTGTTAAACTTCGCTCTGAACTGATTATCAAAGTTTCCAAAAGATAGTACCTCGATTTTTAAAAAAAATCATTAACGAATCATCAGCGATGCATTTTGTCGAAAGGGTTAAAACGAACGCATCGAAGGATAAAGTGCTTAAGTAGCCAATTTAATTTCACGCCTTATTATTCCTCATCCCCTCGGGAAAGATCGAGCAGGCTGATTTACACCCGTTTTGGAGACAAATTAACCGCCTGATGTCTTATTCTCCGGACTCGACGTTCCTGTGCGAGGATACATTATCCGTGAAATCGATCGCGAACCGATGTTTGGATATTTCCGAAGCCAGAACCCCATAGAAACGTACGATCCTATCGTCACGGTGTACAGTTAAAACGGTATAATGGATGAAATGTAAATTATCGTCGTGATTTATTGGTCAGGAGTTCGTGGTTGATCGTCGATAAAAATGAGGGGACAAAGAGACTCGTTGATTCGTGCTCGGTGCATTGTTCAAATTTATTCCGCAGACGAAATAATGGCCAAGTGTTATCACTAATTTTGTGTAAAATATCTGAATTTCAAACCAGAGGCTTAGATCTGAACTGCAGCTACAGAAAACAATAAAATATCGATCAAAAAATCTGAAGAATTTTCATGAATAGCCTACACAGATTTGGTCCTCTGTTAGAAAGGAATTCCTTGGGTAGTTAGAGTATATTTATGATTTCTGTCATAAATTTATGGGGATGTGAATTGTTTGATCAAGATAGAAGTCGACGTATTTAGCACAGGTTACTAGTTGCTTTTAAATTTATGAAAGCATGGAATTTCACGAGGCTGATAAGAATGCATGCACGAAGAAACGATCAGAGCGCTAAGTGAAGTATTATCAACAGAAAAATTGCAAATTTATTTAGTAATTTGGTTCCAGTGGTTCATTTCTAGAGCAGTGTTCGAATTTTTATACGAGAAATATTTAGGTCTTTTAAAAAGTTCAACCAGATTATCTAATATTTTATGTTTCTTTCATAAACTTTCAATTTCATAAACTTTTCAAGTACATCCCCGTGTATCCCTTCAAATGAAACGAACACCCAACATTAGTAAAACGAATGATAAAATGATACTAAGCACCAGGTGAAACACCAAACGACCCTTACAGTCTAACAACTCCTCGAGCTGCACCCCTAGTACCAGCACCTCTGCAACCCGTTAAGAAAAGGTCGAGCTGAAAGCGCATCGACCTCGGGGCCAGCTTCTTCACCTTCAACCTCGAAACTCCCTGGTTGCAACACTCGAAAGAGCATAGCAGGGTGATCAAACGGGGAAAGTGGTCGCCCGGAGCAGAGGCTCGCCTCTTCGAGGCGGTCTCTTCGAAAGGCAACCTTGCAATGACCTCAGCTGAACCCGGGTACTAGCCGCTCACAGCCGGCCAGGTACGCGGGACAAAGATATAGTAGAAAGAGAGGCTATATTATACAGCCATAACCGTGGCTCTCACACACGCAGCGATACGGAGAGGGAGGGCACCTATGGCCACCGGCGGACCTCCGTGCGGTCGCCCGGTTATCTGCAGGAAATCTACTCTTGTAGGCATGCCAGCAGATCTGGGCGGGGGCAGAGGGTGCAGCGCAGGGAGCTAGTGGCCCCACGACGCCCTGGTGTCCCCCTCGGAACCGCCACTGGCATCCGCGGCGCAGAGGCGAATGGCAGCGCCGCGGATAGAGTAGAACAGCGTGCTACCAGCGGGGGATCGCGGCCCCGATACAAGATACTGCCACGTGTTACACGCTGTTCGCCACCAGAAGAAACGCTCGCTTCGCCCATCCCCTTTCTTCTTTCCTCTTGTCCTTTCGGTGGTAGCCCGGATGTCCTGGCAAGCGACCGTGCCGGTTGACCACCTCGAACAATGCGCTCCCAGACTCTTCCGGGTGTTTGAATAATGGCCGTTGGGACACTCGTTGGGTCGCGTGTACGAATTCCTCGGCTGGAGTCCGACTACTATAGATTCGATGCTTCGAAGGGTCATTTTCGAGAGTTGAATCATTTTTCTAATAAGGAGAACTACCCAAGTGTTACACTCACTTATTAATGAAACTTTGCCAGCTTGTAGAGCTCGTCGAGCTGAAGACGCCTATACCCCGTTTTGGGGGCAGACGGCTAATTGTTTAAAAGATATTAACAATTACAGTCAGTTACTCCTTACATTCTGAGGTATAACAAACTTACACATACAATTCGTAATCTAGAGATCCACGGTTGAAATACTTGGTTCCAACATTTTTTTTTTTTTTTAATAATAATTTGTTTGTTTTTGATTAACTATTACCTAAATATTATCATTAAAAAAAAAAAAAAAAAAAAAAAAAAAAAAAAAAAAAAAAACGGGAACCCAGGATTTGAACTAGGGACCTTGAAATTGCGGGTCACGGATCCGCTCCGTGGTTAAACACATGACTTATAATCTGAAGGTCCTCGGTTCAAATCCTGGGTTCCCGGTTGTTTTTTTTTTGTTTTTTTTTATGATAATTTTTAGGTAATAGTTATTCAAAAAGAAACAAATTATTATTTAAAAAACAAAAAACATTTTGGGAACCAAGGATTTGAACCGATCTCCAAATTGCGAGTTGTATGTGTAAGTTTGTTATACCTCAGAATGTAAGGAGTAACTAACTGTAATTGTTAATATCTTTTAAACAATTAGCCGTCTGCCCCCAAAAGGGGGTATAGACGCGTTCAGCTCGACGCGTTCTACAAGCTGGCAAAGTTTCATTAATAAGTGAGTGTAACACTTGGGTAGTTCCCCTTGTAAGTGATGGAAGCTGGTTCACTGGTTGGTAATATTACAAAACATAAGCGAATGTTAAAGTAAATTATGTAGGATTTACAAAGTCGAATTCTTTTTTTACTTTGAAAAATTCTCCTGTTCTAATGATGCTGATAGTTCCTGATGCAGAAGCACTTCTTTCATTTTCGAGAAACACACCTGTTCCACCTGACCCAACCTTGATTGCACCCTGCGGACGCATCAAACCGTTTACGTAACCGGAATTTCGGGGAACATGCGAGATGGCCAGTTGCCGTGGAGCAGAAAAAAGATCTAGGGGCGTGCTAATATCGGCGTACCGAGTCATTACGCGGCCATTCGACACGCGAGGGGTCAGAGAAACGGCTACCAACGGCTCGGCTCGACGCGGCGTGGTTCAGCTTTCTCCTGGCCGGTGCGCGCGGCGAGTTGTCGTTAATTCGTCGCCCGGCTGGTTTATCTCGCGTTTATCCCGAGCTAAGCGAGCTCGCCGCTTCGTTTCCCGTCGCGCCGTTATCGTCCGCCGGATCGGTTTATATTGTGTCCACGGAAGCGAACGGCAATTCAAAGATTATGCAAATGCGAGGCGGCGACTTTTGAAAAGTCCGCGCTAGGGAAATTGAGACGTTCGCAGAAGCGAGACGGCGCACGGCGACAGCCGGGCCCTTTCTTCATTGGCGGAACCGTGGCTCGATAAATGAGAGCTTTCAATATAATCTGTATCTACCAATTAGGTGGCTGTATCGAGCATGCAAATTAACCCACGGCACCCGCTGTCATACAGACACGATTATTAGTCCCGTTTTGCTCCTTCATCCTCGTTTGCATCCTTTTCAATCCAGTTCAATCTGTTCTATCAGAAGGACTATTAAGTTCAGTGATAAATTCGTGTATAATCCACTCGTTATCGGAGACTATAACAAATCATGGTGTCCATTAGATTGAGTGCTCCATTCGTTTGGATTCTGATGTCGCTAGACAGGTTTGCACAATTTTTATAACTTTGCGTCTGATTTGACGTCTTCCTTAGAGAAATTTAATTAGATTTGTTAGAAGGTGGCTAAGTTTGATCTACAGTAAATCCCGTGTTACCGATTGGACAGTTAATATCTCACTTCGGTAGCTCGGCTGTTTGCATGTTTCGTGTATCGCGGTGCACTAAGGATTGGAAAGGTGGCTTTATATATTCATTTCTCGCGAGTCTCGCGTGATGTATGCACGTACACTGTCGTCCAAAAGTTTTGGTACCAAATTCAATTTTATAGAAAATTACGACGAAAATTATGCAACAGTTTAAGAGAGAATAATTCTCAGAGATTCTAATGTTGTCTTCGAAGTTGCTGAAGTAATTCTTCGAGCACAATGCAGAGAATTGAGTCGATTTCTCTTTCGCCATAGAGGTAAGATAGACTTCGCCGGATTAAGAGAGAAGTTATATGGCAAAAGGTGTCTGTGGAGCAAGGTGACAGCAACGTGTCAGCATGTTCGAGGAGCTACAAGGCAATATCAGCACGCTAATGAGACAGCTGCTCTTTTCGCGAGCGAATCGCCCATTTCGCGGGTAATAAAGCCAACGCTGTATCACGGTGTTAACCGCGTCATAAGATGCCTATGACACTGGAAGAAATACCTGGGAGATAATGACATTGTAAATTATCTCGGTTCCCAGCGTGCCACGTGCAAGAAGAAAAAAAAAATGCAATTATAGCAATGATCGAAGAATCGTTAGATCAATCCTTATTTCTGCAATGAATTTTTATCTCTCACGTTATTGTAGGTGTGTTTGAAAGGAGAATATAAATTATTACATAATTCAAGGAGAGTTGAAATGTTTGCAGAATGAATTTTACATAAGCGTGGGTCATTTTTATATCTGATACTTTTCCACATTTTTCTTTTTTACTTCCAAATGAAGCCACATATCAGCCAGGCTTAACGTTCACCGCAGACCTACGACCACGCAACTTTCAAAAGGTCAGAGCCCGTAGTTTAAACGAAAATGGCCACTTTCTGAGAGCTGGCTCGGTTTATGGTGCATTCGTTCGTGCATTCCTAAACCATGGAATGCAGCGAATGATCGTTCTTTCTCGTTGTTTTCACGGCGAAGTCGAAGCATCTCTCGTTCTTCCTCGTGCTTCGACAGTGAATGCGTAATTCAGCAGTGGTTGCACTTGGAAAAACAGTAGTTGCAGTTACTGCGTACCTTAACTGCATCGTTATTACCGGCCACGTTGGCTGCACTTTGAGTGCGTCTACGATTTCAAAGAATCATAGTTGCAGCTTATAGGCGATCTCGGTGATGTATCCATGGATATAACATGAGGTGAAGGAATTTTATTGCTGCTAATAACATCTGGGGTTACGGTAAATGTTAAGGTCAAAATTAACAGAAACCTGGAGTACCTTCGAATACCATAGGAGTCACTGATGATTGACACCAGAAATTAAATATCAAGGAATAATTATACGTAATAATTGTGAAATATTATTTTATGTAGGCGTTTAATGGAAGGGGAGATGGTTTTGTCTCCCTGGTTGCCTTTAGTTCGGGCCGAAGACCGCTAGGTGGCGGCGAGATGACAGTGTTCTCGCTGGTGGTCGCCCGGCATGCAGTTTGAATATATAGGAGTTCCGAATTGCGGTATGATGGGTGTCTGGGGCAGGGATCCTTTGTTGTCAGCCCCCACTAAGACGAGTTTGACAGACGATCCCGAGACGAAACGCCTTTTTCTCTCCTCCCCTACAGAATAGAAAATAAAAAACTGTTTCCCTTATCTAAAAAGGGCAGCTCCGTCTGACGAGTAAAAAACCTTCTCCTCCTATTCTACTGCGAGCACGTTCGATCGTCCCACGTATATTCCTCGAACAAATTTCACCCGTCGAATTATTCAGAGCCCCAAGTGTCCATATACCTTGAGGGAACAAGCACTGCATCTATTAAAAGGCAGGACCGCGAAAAGAATCGCGTACAAATGTTGCAGACGAAACACAGGGCCCCGAGGGGTGTTTCACAGAATACGTGCCGATGAAGAGGAACGGGAAAAGTTGTTCGACAAAGAGACGACAAGCGGTACGAAGGAAGGAAAGAGAATTAAAGTAGGAGGATACCGAAGGGTCGAAGGTTCACCGATCGTTCGTGTTATGATAGGCCGTAGGCCCAATAAAAGCACTCGATGGTAGGAGAAAGAGAAGAATCAGAGAAGAGATCTCCGTAGGTTTAAAGGGAATCAAAAGGAGAAGGGGAATAAAATGAATGATAGACATACAAAGACGAAAAAAGGGAGGGAGGGAAAGAGTAAGCAAGCGAGCCAGAGAGAAATACATCAGTTAGAGATGGAGAAAGATGGCGAGGCAGAGATAAAGAGAGAGGGAGGGTGAAAAAGTCAATCGGATACCTCCATTACCATACGTTATTGGCCGGCTTCGGGCCGGTCAGTGTTTGCCATAACTCCAGATAAATAAACCCCAGGGGCAGATAAATCTGCGTGCACGCCGCCGCGTGTATAATGCAAATGCAATCATGTCCGCGATCCAACAGTCCCACGGACCTTAAAACTTTCGACGTGGACCCTTAAGAGGATCGCCTATAAAGGGCACGCAACCGAACCGCGGGCGAATTTACAACTTCGCCTGCGAGCGACACGTTGTAACCCTATGCAAACAAAAGAAAGAAGGTGGTAATAGAAACGAAAATCATTGTGTAGGTAATTAAAATTAAAGAGGACCATTGGGACGATATGGAGAGAAAGAAATGAATTTTTCTAATGCGACATTATCGATGTCAAATTTAAGATGCTCTTAAAATATTTCATGAACGGAAGAAAAAATGATTCGATATGCATTTATCGTGAAATCGTATTCATTGGAGGGTATACGAAACGTGGAATTGAGAGAAGAAGGAGAACGTACACGCGACTGGTATCTCTCGATCTCATCGATCGATGAAACGATTTATGGGTAATTATCGGTTGGACAGATTTGACTGGAACACCGCATTCGATTATGCAACAGTCCGATTACTAGAGTCACGAATATGCATCGAGCAAAAAACGTCACGTTCCTTAATTGTACGATTCCGCTTCTCCTTTATTCGGCTGGAAATCGTGGATGAAAATCGTAACGATGCGTTCGATGTCGTGAGAATAAACGAAACCGAGAGCTGCCACTGTGAACGTGACATTTATCTAGATAACGTACGGAGAAACTATCTTCCATTCGTTTTTCTTTTAATTGCACCAACGATGCAATCCTTTGTATTCAATGGAATGGATGGTAATGTTTGTAAGGAAGAAAATATGGAGTTTCTTCCTGATTTAGGCAACTAGAATTTGAACTTTTGAAACGTTGCATTATTAATTTCGACTTTGAGCTAATTAAATAATCCTTAAGCCACTAGCAATGTTACGATGAATTAAATTGATCAATTTTATCAATTAAGCAGTTCGTGATGTAATTTAAAATCATACCTTTCCATTGTTCTAAGAATATTAATTTGCAAATAATTTTTATGACGACCTCGTGCAAGATCGAAAGATTAGGTACCATCCTTAAGATTAATGGCTTAAAACTTCCTTATATAACACTAGTTACGTAAAGCAACTATTCACGTACAATTAATACAATCAAGAGGAGAAACTGATAAAATAATTGAAACAAAAAATAAATATAATTTTACTCTCAATGTATCGTTGATAAATTCACTTTCCTCGTTTCTTGATGTAAGATCACAGGTTGATTCCACAATTAAAACAAATACCATCGATCGATTGATTTATCGTAGTCATTGTTGAAAATGTACGCTCATACAAGGCTGTCTGGTCGCTGGTATATTAATGACGATCTTCCGCGAGGCTACAACATGCTCGAACGTTATGTACACCATAATAACGAGAATGATGATCGCACTAATGCACATAATTAAGGCCCGGCATCGATTCCAATGCATGTCTGTGATAACATGTCGTTCGTGCATTAGATTCTCAGCGCGTTGGATCTGGCTGTGTACCAGGAATCGATATAAACGATCGGGAGAGATCATTCTTCAGGTACGTACGTCGATGAACATCGGGCGATAACAGGTACGTGTAAAGCTGTTTATCAGTCGTTGCGACACTTTTTCGTCTGCCTTGAAAATCAACCTTATCTATTCGATTCCATTAAAGTTCGCTCGTTTATCGGATACAGAGATTGTGGAATGAAATTCACGTTGCAACTGGTTTATTTTTAACCAAACAGACTTTTTGTAATTATTTATTTATGATATTTAATCTGTAATAAGCGCTGGTGCGAATTCAGAGTAACAGGAAAAATTTCTTTCAGAGTTTGAAGGTAAGTGGGTTTCTTTAATTAAATTTAAATCGGAATGGTAAAATTATCTAAATGAAATACCTAATTGTCTGTATTGAAATAAGAAAAGTATCTGAATGATTTGTAACTGCACGGATTATTAATAGAGAGATTTGTATCATGGTATTTGAAGTGGTAAAACTGGTGAAACTGGAATGATAAAATTGGATGAAATATCTGATTTTCTACTGTATCATAGAAGAAAAATATTTGCACGATTTGTAATTAAATAGTGCTCGAATAACGTTTCAATTTAAATGTAAGTTTAGAAATATTTACCATGTATGAAAATTTAGAAAATTTAGAAAAGAACGTCATTAATTAATGAAGCTTTTAATAATATCTGAACAATGTTGACTCGATGAAACAACGAATGAAAACTGTCAGTAAGGTCAAGAGAGAGTAAGAAGAAGATGCTTCATCATTAAACCGAAGCCTCAAGCAGGATGATAATTACATTATCCCTGATAAGATCAGGAATCGACATCAGCCGTCATTAACGCTACAAGAAGAGTTAATTTTACGATTTGCTAACACCCTATGTCGTCGTGACGATCGATCTAGCTTTCACTAAATTCATTTTTGCCACTGTCAAACACGTAAATGGCATTCTCCCACGTTTCTAAGCCCCAAGTGACTCGTTAAGATCTTCCTTTGTAATAAAGTTTTTGTAAATCTATTGTAAAATTAATGATAATTCATACCTCGTTAATAAAAGTTACCATCACAGGCAGTTGTTGTTTGACTACAAGGAAGAGTGAACCATTTTCTTACCTGAAACAAAAAAATAATAATTTGTTAGAAAAAGAATTGAACAAAAGTATTGAAAAATTTGATTGGATAACGGAAAAGGAATTGAAAGACCTTACAAATTCTAGGACGAATTCTTCGTCGATCGACGCAACTGAACGCGGAGAATTTTCCATTGCGATTACTTCGATGAATACAATTCAAATTTAACAGTTGCATGAAAAATTCCTATTGAAGTTAAGAATGTTCACGTTGGGAAATTCCATACAACGTCATTCTTTGCGCATAGCAAAGAATGCATTCTTCTGCTTCGAATCTAAGAAATTTCTGATTATTTGCTCACTTAATGCAGCCAGATAATCGTTAACCTAATTATTCAATAATTTTCTTAAAGAATTCCAATATACGCTGTTGAGATAATAATTTACGATTATAATTTCAAAAAATTGTGAATGCAACTGTAAATTAACTATTTATCACTTAAACTTTTTTGACAATCTTCAACTTTCTAAATTTCATTTGGAATGTAATTTCATAGATACGACTTAATTAATGACGTTTCAATCATAATCTACGACTGGTTATTATAATATATAAGACAAGGGGTTAAATAGCTCAGGCAGTGTATCTTAATTAACACAAACACGTTCACGCTGCATCTAAATCAGAGTACAATAAATCCTACGTAAGAAGGAGTGGCGAATGCAAGGAATGACCGACCTACAATGCAATTTTGAAATTGCACAATGCACTGAATCTAGATTATTCATTCTTTCCTACCGTTTTCACCAATTTCAGCCCTTCTATGTTTCGAAATCTCCTATTTCATACGTAAGCTACAAAATCAATCTTCTTAATTATACCTCTTTCATCGAACAAAACATTGTTCCACTTTTCTGTTCATCGAACGAGTCATTTATCCCCTTCAGCGTTTCAAAACCCTTTGCTATTTACATGAGAACGGGTTGAGTTTCCCACTCAATCATAAAAACAGACAAAAGAAAAACTCACCTTCCTATAATTCATCAGTCTATCGAACACGCCCTTGTTTCAACGCAGGACAAAAATAAATAAGCAAAGTCTAATTTCTTCTTCTTTCGCGACACGATCTCAGGCATTGCCGTGTTTCGTTCAGAAAATTGAATAATTTGATGCCGAGTACCGATTAATTTCGCCGGTAAACAACCGAGCGGAACATTCTAAAACCGATGTAACGATATTTCGAGAACCATTAGGAGAGGAGCACTCTTCACGAGCGAAGCGAAGAGATAAACGAGGTACACGGTCGCGGCCGGACAGAGACAGCGAGAAAGGGAACCGTGCAACATTAAATTGGGATTAGCCGTCGGTAGAGATGGCTGGTAAGTACAGGGACATTGGAGATCAGCACCGCGACAAAGCCACGAGGGCTTCGGTAACCCCTGATGGCCACTGCGGCACCCGTCGACGTGAAACAGAAGACAACGAGTATCAAGATCGCGACGTGTGTGGCCGCCTTTAAGGACGCCTCGAAACGCGCCACGTACTGATCATCGTCCCTCCAACAGAATTCTAACAACGTTAGACGATCTCCGCTGTTTTCTAACTCCTTTCTCTGAAATGATTCTCCGAAACTGCAATTCTTCTTCCATTTGTTACAACGTTTGAACCAGTGTTTCACAAAGTGTGCTACCCCCCGGGGGGACGGGAAGAATTTGGCGAGGGTACGCGAGCACCCTCAGATTAAAATTAACAACCAATCAAACAATTTCATCCTTCTCATTGATTATAACGAATGTTATTTATTTTATTTATATTTTATTACGAATGAATTTTATAAAAATAAATATATTTCGATATGCAATTTTTGTTTTTTCACGAGGGGTATTCAGTTTGGGAAATCAATTTCCTGTTTTATATTCATCATTGTACATCAACGACTCTTATCATTCAATTCGATCCACTTCCAACCACCATCCTCCATACACGACCCAAAAACCCTTCGAGAGCATCTCCGTCATCGCTCACCGGATAACCGGTTCCCGTTTTCCAATCGGTAACAATCGGTGCACCGCTTACTCCCTGTCGAAGGCTCGCTTCCATTTCGCCGGTGTCGATTTATAAACCGACCGTTCCATCGCGCGAAATCTTTTCATCGGACTTCCGAGAGCGCGTAGCTGCATTCCAATAACCGATCCCATAAGTTCCTGGACGAGCCGCGAGACGAGAGACCGTCCGCCACGATATTTCATCCGGTCGATAGTATTACGGCTGGGACACGAGCGGTAAAGGTGGCCGCGTTCGTATTAATGCAGATCGTTGAAGGGTCGTTGCAGCACCGAGTATAACGACGATAGAGCCCCTGGCGCGATTAATGCCGATTAAAAAGGCAAAAGTCCCGCCTCTGATCATTACGCCGATGGAACCGGTGCTGGCAATTCTCCCCTCGATGTAAGGTAGCCGTCGCGACCCTTCTTATTCTATTCTTTTTTTTTTTTTTTTTTTTATTATCTCTCTTTATTTCATCGTTTTAGCTTCTTCATGCCGGGCTGGATGTATCTTTTTTTTTCCTTTCGTTTTATTCGTGAAGTGATCTCGGCTGAGGTCGCTGCCGTTCCGAGCCCCTCGAGGGGGCCAAGTAATTACTTCTAGTCCCGGCGCTGAGCTTCGCCGGCGGTTCGATAGCCAAACTTATAATTTAATGGTTAATTATATAAGGAGTCGCCCGCGATTCGGCGGAGCCACTGGGCGGACACGGTGACGTGCAGGAATGCTCTCGATCAACCGTACACGAGACTCGTTTTCCTGGACCCCTGCTTCCTCGGGAACTTCGCCCTTACGGTTCACTTTTTTAATTACCGAGAAGCCCTTTCGACTTCGGATCTTCACAGCGATTTTTAAAAAAAATGAAGGATAATATTGATGCAGCAGCAAATGCGAATTAATAAATAATTGATAAAGATCTTTACACAAATATTTTAAAAAGGGATTTTGCAGAAAGGTGCCGATAAGTTTGATTTCAATTGGATCACGAAATATCAAAATTAGCCCGTAAAGAACCGATATTACGCGAGTTTTCGACCGGTCGGAATATATGCAGGCTTCTTTAAAAATCGTTGCTTGTTCGAGCGGGCAAAAAACTTGGCCACTTGCACCTCGTTCCGAATAAACGCTCGAGCATACCAGGTATTACGAACTACCGAGGGCAGAAATTGCCGACGGAGTCATCTCTCTCTCTGTTTCTTTTCGTCGAGGAATGCCGCACGAAAATTATCTAAAATCGATGCCGAGCAATCAGGCTGGACAAATTTGGTCAACGCAAAGTGCTGCACACGGCCGGCAATCTGGACAGCCTCGTTTCTGAATCGGCCACGGTTGATTGATACGTATAACGTGGACAACGTATACGTTATGAATATTGATAAGCTGCCATGAGTATCTAACCCACGTCTTGATCGCATTCCACGGCCTCCAGCAACAGCTGTCCACCGATATATTCTCGGTGATGTTTTAAACAAATTATCAATTTTATGATCAATTTCATTTACGTTGCTTTTAAAGAGGTTAATAATTTGTGAAATTAATTCCTGTCTATCTATCAGTATCTTACAAATCCGAGCAACGAACAGAGATAACGGTACCTGAAGGGACCCTATCGTAATTATGGACGATGATGGAACAAGGTCGAAAGTAGAGCAAAGCGATTACCATGGATCTGATACGCATCTGTCCACTGGACGACGTAATGGGTATGGCAACAAAAGAGGATCACGATGGCCATTTCCGAGAGAGAAGGTGTCCAACGACAGAACCGAAAGATTCCAGGATCAACCTGTAAGCCGTTCCGCGTCCTCGCACATCAGGCGTGTCTCTTCTTGGTCCGCGAACGCCCGGAGCGATCATCGAACGAACTTACTCGATTTCTGTTCATCTCGACTGTCCATCAAAGCGTATCCGTGCGATAGATTCCTCGTCACGGTTCGAATCGACCCCTTCTATTCTCTTCCCGTTTGCGTGGCCTCGATTTACTTCGAGAGAATTGAATTGAATCGCTCTTAAAAATTTTTCATTTGCCTAATTATATCGCATTACGAGTTTAGTATTTTTCAGATTGAAAAAAGTGATCGTTTCTAAGTATCTAATAACTTTCAAGAACCACTGTACACTCTCCCGATTCTATCACGATTCCCGTTGACAACAGGTTCCATTCTCATTCGAGGACTTCGAGTAACCGCTCGCGGAACACTGGATCCCGCGACGATATCATCGTTTCGTGTAACTGCCGCTGCATGAGAAATCGAAACAGAAAAGAACTCGACTCGTTCCACGTAACCACCGCCATGGGAACATCTAATCAGCATACAGTCTACGTCACTGTACCAATAATTACGATGACTTTTTATTTTTCAAATTGTAAAATCGTCGAGTGAAAATTAAATAGACGAATCCATCCAGGTGCAATCGATTGATTCAACTTCAAAAGCTCCCGCGATTTACGAAGCTCCTTGCGCTTTCTCCGCGCTCTTACGTAAGCCGAGCTGGCAAAAAGGGGATAAACTAGTCTGGGAATTCTCCGTTGCTATCGGAATTCCACTTTTTGCGTGGTCGCTGCTCGATTGAACAGAAGAGAGGATTTCAGAGCGAAGGAAAGGGTGAATGAATTAAGTGTCTCGTCGTGCGAAAGAAACATAAACGCTTCGCTAGTTTCATGGGAAGGTAATTGATCACTTCGATTTAACCATTTATCACTCTTTCTGTAATTTATTTTTATTATCCTGGAATTCGAAATCTGAAACGTCGAACATCAGTGACCTTTATAACAGAAGTAAATTCGCTTTTTTTCAGAAGGAAGAAGAGAAGGAAGTAGAAGAGAAACTACCCCTAGTGGAAATCGGTCGACTCACCGTGTTATTTCTGCATTATGAATAATGCATTCGCGATTGCCACTGCTGATACAGAACGACTGCATATAATTACACTAGACCATGATAATTACATGGAACGTAAGAAGGGACTCTGTGATTTGGGCTTGAGTTACATGTTGATGCTCTTAACCCTTTCATCATTGATCAGGACCAAAAATATTCTGAAAGTATTCTGAATATTTAAAAAGAAAATTAAAATTCGAAATATTTCTAAAAAGAGTTATTAATTTTACAAGACAGCTGTTAATTAAAAATTCAATAAAGGCTCTTTGAAAGCCTTCGTTTCGTTAATAATTACACAAATTTTTTTCGTGCATAATTTATAGCTACCGATAATTATTCGTCACTGAAATTCGAAGAACGTGGCAACAATATAGCTAAAGTAGCACAATCACACAATAATTAGCACGATTGAAGTTTCCATAAATTTCGTTCCTCAAACGCACAGACGTACGTACAGACAATTGCATAATTCATAATCGTCGACCAGCATCGCGGGATCAGATAAAACCGTCACGAAAGCGCATTCCTCCCGCAAGATATTCGCGGAATGTTAGCAAAGATCTCGACTAATTTACCCGGGCGAGGAACGTGCAATTTGTAGCAGGCCGAATGACCGATTTTCTGCCGTTCGAACGTTCTAAGTAGGATAATTACAAGCACGTGCTTCGTTTCCAATGGGTGGTATTAGTTTCCTTTCAATTTTGGTTAAATAACCCCTAATGATACCTTCGAAATTACCTGAAATTAAATGCATTAACCGGTGAATTAGCTCGAAAGAAAATAGTCTTCGAAATAAGAAAAATCCCACAGCTTAGATAAATAAAAATACATTAATAATATGTAAACTATAAATGCATATAGCTTTTTCAAAGATATAAAAGGAAGGGCACGAGGTTGTCGTAAATAAATCTCAAAGTCTTTTCAGTACGGTCTAATGAAAGTTCTTCGGATCGGCGCCATGAGTCCACGGGCGATCGTAAAAAGATAATGAAGAACGACCGCGGGTGTATCCGAATAAATCGAGGGGCCGTTAAATGGGAAGCCGAAATGCCCTAATTGTCGATACAGAGACCCCCTATTGGTCCCGCGGTACGTATAATTACACGAGAATGACTCGGCGCGACGTAGAAAGATCCTTTCGGCTCTTATCGTCCCTCCTTCGATCCGCTCCAAGTCATTTAATCCCGTGATGACGATCCGAGGTTCTGACCTTCGGCTTTGCTTACGAGTATACCAGCCATTTTGCGGGTCATACCCGTTTCCTTTGTCCCTTTAACCCTTTCAATCCCCAATACACTGTTACACGAGCTAAGATCATCGCCACTTCGAAAGGAACTCGTTCTTTTTGCAATTTAATTACGTTATTCGTTTCAATTTTTAATTTCAATTTTCCATTTAAATGGTACTTGGAATTCTAAGGATTCGAAAAGGAAGCTACATCGAAATTTACGTTTTCATCGAAGCTGAAGGAACGCTGAGGCATAAACGCGAGGAGAGGTCGACTAAGGCGTGCACCAAAGCCACGTGGCGTGCGCGCTTCTGTGATTGCAGAGTTCGCCCCGTCATTACCTGACCTCACCGTGGCCTTTTCACGAGAAGACTTCGAGGTTCAGGCCGAGCGTGTACGTGCATGTACACAGCTGCAGCAACCCACGTGATATCCTGGAGATACCGGAACGCGTGTTCCAAATCGTGCATTGATAGAAGCTTGCACGTGGTCTGCTTGTTAAAAGCAGGTAACACGTGGAGGAATATTACCATACGACCCGAATATCGTTGCACGTAGACAGTTTTGAAGTTTACAGTAAAGTAATATCGTTCCTCGTGCTAAAAAATCTGATTAATGAATTCACAAATTACTTTGGTCGCGACAAACTATCCTGTCGGTTAAAAGAAAAAAAAAGAGAAAGGTTGACCATTTTCGTGGACAACGTAACTTGCAACGGCGTTCGCCATTACCATAAGATCGTCAAAATATGCAAGACAACAACCGGTCGTCGAAAGAAGCGTGTATCCTAATTAAAGAAAATTATGCAACCGACGATCAAACGGTGGTACATTAATTCCCGCTAAACGCTGCCGCTGATTATAATTTTAAATCAGCGACCGTAAATTTCGCTGAGCTGACCATGCCGGCCCATAAATCACAATCGAATACAAATTGACCGTATCCGCGAGACCCAGCTACCCCTTTAATCACCTCGTACCCCAGTCAGATAATTTCTTTAAGTCTCCGTCAAAAGATGCTTCGACCCTGTCGAAAAAATTACAGAAAGACAAAAGGCATTATTAATCCTTTGTCAACCTCGAATTTTGCCATTGAGTCATTAAATGGACTTGAAAATAAGACTGTTATTTTCTATATAACAAAGACTAAATGAGAAGCGGTAGAGGAAGAAGAGGAGCAAAGAGAATGAGAGGAAGAAAAAAGGGGACCAGGGTTCGGCACGACTACCGCATCGAGACTCGAGTGCATTTGTTTGCCGTTTCCATGAGTTTCGACCTTAAAAGCGTGCCGACGGAACCGACTTCGCGGATATCCTATCTCGCGAAGGGATCTCTCGGCGAAGATTTTTGCGGCTGTGACCGCCTGCGCCAGCAGGAATGCGTTTACGCGCTCCTGCCTCCGAGTAAATCTCGTTAAAGGCTTCCAGACGATCAGGAGAGGGCGAGAGAGGGCCGAAGAAAAAGTGTCTATAGGCGTAAAGCGGTAAGTATATGCATAACAATTTCGCAGAAGGTTTCATGGGCTAGTTGAAAAAGAAATTCACCGGAGGGAGATGGTACGTACTTTCTGATACAGAATATCTAAAAGAATCGAGCGACGTAAAGGAAAATGCAAAAATTCGTTTTTAAAAAAAGGTGCATCGCTGCACTTGATTTGAGATATCTTCTAAACTATTTTGTTTTCAATATTTTACCCTAATACTTTCTGATGCAGAATGTCTAAAAGAATTGATCTACGTAAAGAAAAGTGCAAAAATTCGATTAAAAAAAAAGTGCATATGCATCGGATAAGTGCATCGCTGCACTTGATTTGATATATCTCCTAAACTATTTTGTTCTCAATATTTTACCCTAATACTTTCTGATGCAGAATGTCTAAAAGAATCGATCTACGTAAAGAAAAGTGTAAAAATTCGATTTCAAAAAAAGTGCATGTGCATCGCTGCACTTGATTTGAGATATTTCCTAAACTATTTTGTTTTCAACATTTTACCCTAATACTTTCTGATGCAGAATGTCTAAAAGAATCGATCTACGTAAAGAAAAGTGTAAAAATTCGATTTAAAAAAAAGTGCATGTGCATCGGGTAAGTGCATCGCTGTACTTGATTTGATATATCTTCTAAACTATTTTGTTCTCAACATTTTACCCTAATACTTTCTGATGCAGAATGTCTAAAAGAATCGATCTACGCAAAGAAAAGTACAAAAATTCGTTTTTAGAAAAAGTGCATGTGCATCGCTGCACTTGATTTGAGATATCTCCTAAACTATTCTGTTTCCGACATTTTACCCTAATAAATCTGATGTTGTGTTATCGGGGGAATGCTATGAACGGAGCGGATTATCTGCGTTTGCATTTTATAATTTTGTGTGTATCAATCGCTGATATACACGAAGAATAGTTGCCTACTTATTAAGTATGATGATTAAAATTAGAATTTTTTCGAATTAGCGTTAGAGGAGCGAAACTCTAAAACAAGTGTCATTTTATTTAAATTCAACACTTACCCAGCAATAATTAGACTTTATATCTCTGTAAATTGCGCCACGGTGGCGAGCAGCCGCGAAGCACAGAGATCCAGAGACAATGGGGTTCTCGCGAAACAATGGCTGTCTCGTAGCCGGTGCTCGGTTCAGCGCTATAAACAATACCGTAGAGAGGCCCGGCTGATAGGGTCAAAGGGTCAGCCCCTGTGGGAGCTCATGACTCTCTTTACTCCTCTTCATCCACCTTCCAGACCCACCTCCGCCTCCACTCTGGCAGGTTCTTCCTGAACGAGGTCACGAAATTAATTTTTCCTTTCTCACATGAGAGGGACGGCCACTGCTTTGTGATGCTTTACGGGTTTCGCTCACTGTTTTGCTACCATGTATACAATTGCACTTGCATGTTGCGGGTGTAATTATAATTGCAACGATCCATGGTGCACGTTACGGTGGGTTTAACTCGTGGTTAATGTTTTTCTTCGAGAATGGATCTTACCAATCGAAAATAAATCTTCAGGAATAATATTTACTCAGTGCTCGCAGAGAAATTCTTGAAATAAAGACGAGACGAGAGCGAGCAAGCAAGAAAGCAATCAATATCAACAGAGGAAACCCTCTCCCTGCTTCCCGTCCCTAATAAAAGGCTTGTTCGCGAAGCGGAAAAATGGGGTAGCGTGCAAAGCGAAGAAGACAGCGTAAAAGTCTTCTTACATACATTGGCAAAACCGCATCGACGACATAATCACTGTGATCGACGTAACGTCGGCAAAAGTAGAGACTCCGGTGTTCCTCGAGGACAAATCCCATCCTTCTTCAACTTTCATCCCCCCTGGATAAATTTCTCCCCTCTCTCGCGGCGAGTTTTTCTCGGGCAAAGTATGCAGCTGCACGAGCGTATTTCTGGCGCGAGGCAAGCTTGAAAAGCGGCGTCGCGGCCTACCTCTAATGACAATGTAGATGTGAATCAAGGTAATGATAATGCGTGGCTAGGCCGACACGCTGTACACGGATACGAGCGCATCCGTGCGTAAATCGCGAACAGAGTGACGGCCGAGCTGTTGACGTGTCACGAGATGCGTTTCGGCCCCTCAATTTCCTGTAATCATCCGCTTCGTGTCCCAGCTTCGCTTCTTCCATCGCTTTTCGTCGAATCTTCGTCGTTTCACGCTTCTTCGTATCCAAGTTGAATCGTGACAGATAATCGTTTGGATAAATTGATCTCGGACACTTTTATCCTTTTTCTCAAATTATGAATGTCAGCTGCTTCTTTGCAGTAGTCTTAATAGTACGCTTGCATATAAAACAATGAACTCTAATTGTTACAGAAAATGTCAGGAGTCTCTTATGAAACAAGCAAAATGAAACTGAATTTCTACGCGAGAGGTACACTGCAACGAATCTGATTGCATAACATACACGGAATCAATCAATTTGAACCGGTGAAGATGCGCCGCGACGTCGATCCAGTTTTCATCTGATTCGCTCGCGGAATTCCGCGTTGCGTCAACGTTTCACGACCCCACGTAGCGAGCCATTAACCCCGGTAGGAACGAGCGCCGTTGAAATTGCGCTTTTAGTTTAATTATAGTGAAAGTTTAGTCGGCGCGCGTGTACGTGTACGCAATAGCCGCGTCTCTGTTACGGAGAAGACCACGTGCCTTTGTTTCCACGCGCGTTCCTTCCTTCTCCTTTTCTCTTAATTGCGATCGTTCCAATTAACAGACGTGTTTCCACCGTCCATCCAGCGAAATTCGCGGAATCTACCGTTCCATTGAAAACGATCGAGAAATTCCTTGATCGCTTCTACAGGTGATTTCGTATCACCGTAAAGGAACTGATTACACAAGGCTACTTGAAAGTGGACGTGATGGAGTTTTAGAAATTTTTGAGAGAAAAATTTAACTTCCAAGTTTCATCCTTGGAGAATACTCAGCAGAAATATTGACTCCCTACAAAGTCATCAGTAATACTGACGAAACCATCTCCAAGGAGACTAATTCCAAGGGAAAGCTTCGACTATCAAGCACAATGTTTTTTTTCTTGCTTCTCCTAGCAATGATGTTTCCTGACACAGTGAAATAAAGCAGCGACGTGTTGCGATCGCGAAGCGTAACAGATCACGACATTAATCGCGGATCATACTCTCGAAGCTCATGCAACTCCCTTATTATCCATTAAGATCAATCATTGTTTTTACCATTACGTTTGATAGACTGAGTTGGAGAATAGCGACAAGAGGATGACCGATTCGCGACTTTCATCCGACGGTGTTCAATATCTTTCTTGCACTTTCTACATTCCAGCAGCACCGGTTCACGCGCATCGTCGATTACGCGGCAATAAGCCGAGCTACACGCTTTTTGCCGCTGCGGATCCGGCTTGATTAAGTTTTTCGCGTTATGTAAACAGTCGGAGGCGGATACATTGCACGGTAGCCGGTCGAATTTTTTGTTCGTAAACGCGAAGATGAGTTATACCGGCTGACACGTTCTCGGACGAGGATCGAGCATCTTGGTAATAGCTGCGAGAATATCCGAGCCTTAGAAAATTGATGAAACCGAGTTTCCCTCGTGACTGTAGCGTTTTGAACAGAAGTTTTTGCGAGTGGTTAAGAAGTTTGCTAATTAGGACGCGAGAGGAAAGGTAATGGTGCCAGTGTCTTGGATTAAGGTTGATATTTTTAAGAATGACTAAATTTTTTTAGAAAAACTATCAATAAAACTAATATTCTAAAATCATGAGCAGTGGCGACTCGTAGCTAAAATTAGTGGAGGTGCTGCTCCAGAAAGTTTTTAGCTTCTGTTCTAAAAAACTGGCACTGCGGGAGCGACAGTGCTCTCTCTCCCGCGCAGTCTCGCGCGCAGCTTCCTATGTGCGCATGCGCAGCTTCCTATTTGCGCATGCGCACACAGTTAGACACCACGCCGCTGGAACTGTGAGGCGCACAGTTCTATACAAAGATTTTTGTATCTTTTTTATAAACTGGGAGATGGCTACTGACATTAAGCTTAAGGATTATCTATTGTACAAGTATAAAGAAAGAATTAAAGAAAAAATAGTGGGTGCTGCAGTTCCATAGTGCCTATACGCGAGCCGCCACTGATCATGTCTGACCACCGGTTATGAATCAAATAACCCTTTACTTTTGATCGAACCTGTACGATAAGAACATGTCCGACAGAACGTTCGGTCGGATGCTGCCGGCGGGGACAATTACGCAGATGTGTGGCTGGCAGAACGGTACGCGTGAGCGTGTCGTGCATCTTCGGGATCCTCGATCCGCATTCGAGGCCCGGCATGCTCACGCGTGCGTGCACACCTACACACGCCCATCTATCCGTACGCTCCTGTCCAGAATTAGCATGCACCACACGGGGAACAGGGATGTGCGCGAGTGGTCGACAGCCCCCTCTACGTGAGCACACGTGTGCGTTCTATACGAAGAAAGAAGAAGAAGAAGAAGAAGATGGTGGTCGAAGAGAAAGAGGGAAAAGTGATTACAGAGCGCGAGCCTCTGGTTGCCCCCGGCGCGTGCGTCGCTCTCGACCATCCTCCTGTAAAATCCTCCCAGTTTCACCTTTCCTGGAACACCGCCTCGGGCCCTTTTCGAGAGATATCTTCGAGTCGAAGCATCCGCTACGACTACGCCTGGGCCCCGACGAAGACGTTAGAGAGCGGGACCTGGTCGCGAGGGAATAGAAGGAAGGTAAATCGGTGTGTACCAGGTGGCTTTCAAGGATCGAGGATCCTTGAAAAAGGTGGTTATTACGGTGGATTTCAAGAACCGATTTGATGGGCATTCGCGTTCCATCGTAAGCGTAATCGTTGATCGGATTTGGTCGGATGTCGGTCGTTGGTCAGCTAGCCTGATCCAATCAGACTTGAATCTAATTTGTGAAATTCACCTTTGATAATTTGAAATGAATCATTCTAGTAAAGAGCAGTGATTATTAAAACATCAGAATCGAGACAAGCTACTAGATATCCTTATAATCTATCACTGCTAACAAGTTGAGTTATAAATAAACGAGAAACAATTGGAAAAATCATCTTCTCTTTTACGTCTGGTAGACTTGATAGAATCTTTGATCTATTAAATCTGGCATTGTCATAAATTCAATGAAAATCGTGTAGGTGTGGTTCTATCGTATTCTATGCGTAGTGGAATCTGTGGTAGAAGATTTATCAGGCTGTTGTGCCAGCATTTATCTAACAGGATAGTGGATAATTTAGTCCTACGTACGGAGGTGTAATATTCTGATTACATATTGTGATCTAGAGCGTAGGACGATGGTGGGATGGATCTAATTGATAGTTTCAAACAAATTTACAAGCTACTGAGTGAATTGGAGATCGCAGGAGGTAAGTGAACGAGATAAAGCAGGAATCTGAATATTGGGAATAATTTCTGTTACATTCTGAAACATTAATTCAACTAAACGTTCCTGAGACATATTTAGATAATTAAAATAGTTATTGAACACATTGTAAAAATACATTTAAAAAATAAAATATTGTTCAGAATTTTATATTCTTTCTAAGAACCCATCTGTACCCTATCTAACACCGTTCATCCTCACCCAAAACAAAAGACCCTTATCACACTTTAGATAGTTAGAAAACAAGCAATAACTCTCGGCAAAGGATCATCACTCCAAGGATCTATGGCTATCCATCGAAAACCGCCCCCGCCTGATTTAAAAGCTTCCGCAGGATCACGTTATCGAGCCGCAGGTATCCTAAACGAGTTTTGAATTCTCCCGAGTATTCCTAAGTATTCGATGGGTTGGGTAACTACCAGTTAACACTGGCTGCATAATTCCTCCGAGCTACGTTGGCCCTTCTTGTGGGTCCTTTCGATCGCCCCTGGCCCGGACACAGAACCCTAACGATCGCTGTTGCGTGATTTATTTTTGGAAATCGCCCAGTCGACGCGCCCTTCTCTTTAGATAAGAGCACACCGATGATCATCTGAGAAGAGGATCGATCCTGGCCGAGCCTCGTGCCCGGAAGCAACGTCTAGGATCGTTTTACACATTTTCAGCGGCTCTGAGAACCAGGCGAATCCTTTTGTAGGCATTTCAGTGGAGGAGTAGAGGAGGGTTTCGTTTCCCCGGACGCCTTTAGTTCGGGCCGGGGACCGCTAGGTGGCGGCGAGATGATCGGCGGATCAGTGTTCTCGCTGGCGGTCGCCTGGCATGCAGAGATCGTCTGTTGTCAGCCCCACTGACGAGTCTGACAGCCTTTTTCTTCCCTCCCCTACCTTTTATACCCAAATTAATCTACTGTTTTTGGCTACTTTTAATTATTACCTGTTTCAATTAAATCTCGAGCACTAATAAAACATAATTTCGAATCCATTCGCAATCTCGCTAGTAGCATATCACGCTTACAACATTGTCTTCCATTGTAGAGCATAATCCGTGCCATTTCGAACGACAAACGCAGCAGGGTAGGCCGTTAATCAAGCAAAGCCATAAACGATCGTGGGTCGATCGGCAGAGACAAGTACCGGTAATAATCTCGCCCGAAAGACGGTATAAATTTTCCATAAAACGCGGCGCCTAATTGAAAAATCCCCGATAGCGATGCATCATCCTCGCTTTCTAAATTATCCTCTCGCCGTGGCTCTAGCTTCGCGAACGTGTGCACGAGAAATGACGCATTAACAGGCCGAGACAGCATGATCACGAGCTCACGATCGCGGACCAAGAAGAGATACAAGGCTGACTTATGCGCTGAGACAAACTGCACACGGTTTCTGGGCGGCCGCGAGCATCCTTCTTTCCACTCCACGGCTTCTTCCTTTTCTTTTGCACCAGGCGAACATGTGTTACGATTTCGACATAACACGGGGGCCCGGCGATCTCTGCCGCGTTTCTAAATCACCGCGTCGCCGTATTCGTCGCCGGTTGCCACCATATATCCACGGAAATCGAGCTGCCTCGACGTCACGATTACCTCATTGTGTTCATACTAATGGTAGATCGATACGACGTGCGCCGAGTGGCTTGGCTGCAACTTCGATATTCACCAATGCCACCTTTTTAACTTCCCTTCCTTTGCGCATCGTGATGCAAGCTCGGGGAGGGCTGTTTCAATATTCTAACGCGAAAAACACACGAAACTGTAGGCGTTTAGTGGAAGGGGAGAGAGGGTTTCGTCTCCCCGGACGCCTTTGGTTCGGGTCGGGGACCGCTAGGTGGCGGCGAGGATGATATGGATCAGCGTTCTCGCTGGCGGTCGCCCGGTATGAAGTTCAAATACATAAGAATTCTGAATTGCGGTATCATAGGTGTCTGGGGCAGGGATCGTCTGTTTCTGCCCTCTCCTACAAAACTTTTTCCAACCACCATGTCCAAGGCATTCGTGTAAAGCAGACCCTAGCAAAATTGCCCTCCAGCCACTCTCACCTACCGTAGAGGCACAATGGTAAAAGCAGATACAAAGAAGATGCGCATAGGTGGCAGAGGAATATAGACTGTTCGAAGACGAACCGAACCGTGGCCTTAAACACACTAAAACCTTAACGAAATCGCCCTGCAGCCAGTCTCGCCTACCAAAGCCGTACAATGGCGAGCAGATACAAAGAAGATATACATATAAGACCGGGTAAGATGAAACGTGTAGCACCTAGCGGTCTGGTTACGTCTCTTGCCAGGGAAAGTCTGCAACTCTCTTGGCCGACACATCGAGCAGGTAATAAATCTTCGGCACACTCGGAGGTGGAGAGCTCCGTCTATGGTTCCGCTTATAGTCTCTACGCTCGCTTTATGACAATCTGTTCTCTAAGAGCGTCGAACAAGGTTTCTGTGATCGTCGCTTGTCGCGCGACGCGAGCCTCGCGTGTGACTGGCGATTGCAAAAGACGCCAGGGTGAAACGGCAGGGATGGTGTACGATTGCAATGGCGAACGAACAATTTGTTAACCCCTTTGCACTCGCGTCAATCCTTTTTACGCTTCGCGTCGGTAATGAACGAGATTTATTGCTAGCGTCGATTAAGCCGCGAACTCTTGTCTCGCGTTTCATTCGCGTGGTTGATCGTTAGGAAAGGCTGGCTTGGTTTCTTCATCGATGCCATCTGCGATTTACACCTACCACCGAGTCGGTGGTTATTAGTTAAAAACATTGATTTCATTGCCGAAAATTATTTAGACCCCGCTGAAATGTGATGGATGCAATCTTACTCGAGAAGAAATATTCGTGAAAGATGGAGATCGCTATTCAAACAAATTTCACATAATTATAATACAATCTAGACATTAGTTCTCCAGACTAATTCGATCCCACAGTGTAATGACTTCATTGAAACGCGTTCGTCAGAATTAATCGGTGAACTAATCACGCGAGCTTCGTTTGTCGCGTTCGTGCTGCAGCGAGAGCATTTATGCAATCGATGCATTCGGATGATGAAAGATAAACCGAGCGAAAGAACGCGAAACGAACGTCACGATCTTGATGAAATTCTCCGTATCAAGGTAATACACCTTCGACTGGGAGTCGTGAAAACTCTGGTTAGAGAGTTTATTGAAAAATAGTAACAGCAAGGAATTTCGTTTAATTGCAACATCCTGCTGTTCGTAACGTTGGAAGTTCAAAAGGTGAGTCGGAGCTAATAAAACTGTTGCGTCAGTTCTAGCCGACCTGAAAGGATCTATTGTTTCCGTTCTGCGTTTCAAACAAAAATTCACTTCTGCCTTTATAATTGCATGCTGGCTGGAACTTTATCCTTTACCGAACCGCGTCGAATGAAACCTCAAACTGATGGAGACAGATAAAATGTTACGTTTGATCCGATCTAATAACGTTTCGAGCGATAGATTATTTTCGAAATTTACGACAATGGTTAAGGAAGCGAGTAATTGTGAGGCACGTGAGAATAGAACGAGGCACATTTACGCGATGACAAGATACTTATCTCGGCAGCGTCTTACTCGCTAAAACTGGTTGGAACAAGAAGAAATGCATCCCCTTACAAAGGCAAGAGAAGGCTATCTTGTTTGCATTCAACCAGCCAACTAATCAGATGGATCTTCTCTGCGAAATACTCGCCTTGGCTATTCTTTGAATCGTTCAATCTAATAAAGCTAACGATAAAGTGGAGGTAAGATATTTTTATATATATGTTTAGAAAAATAATTGAAAATAAATCTGGAACATTTTTGCAACGACGATAGATGATAAATCCTGAGGAAGCAACCTCGGCCGATGGTAAACAACGGTTTCTCAAATTAAACGACCAACTCCGCTCATTAAACAGCCGGACCAAGTGGATCCTGGTGAAATTGCATTACCGGTGACCGTGTCCCGCAGGGTTTATAATCACCTAGCCGGACCGAACGGTAGGGTTCTTCGAACCCGAGTCTCTCTGCAGGTACCGTTCACCAGGGTCAAGACAGGGAGGAGAACCGGAACGGTAACGCCATAGTAGGTGACGTTATTAATTGGTTAATGGGAAGAAAAAGAAGAAGCCAGAAGGCCCGGTGGACGTGAAACAGGAAGAAGAAAAGAGTCTCGTGGCTGACCTCAGCCGCCTGCGACGTTGACCATCGAGGTCCGGCTGAAAGGAGCGGTCCCTGTTGGATTAATTATCATTACCCTGCTGGAAGGAATGGGATCGTGTGTACCCCACCTAGATTCACCTTAGCCGTGACTGGCTACCGCGCCCGTGCCACGACCCACTTCTCTTCCTCCGGCTATGTAACGAGAAGTCCGTTCGCGAGACCGAGGAAAGAGGACACGGACCGGAGAAAGAGAAACATAGATGTACGAGAACGAATCGGATGAAGACGAGAGCAACGTTTTTCCGACATCGTGCCACAACATCCGACGGAATCTTACGATCGTGCATGGGTCCGTTAAGCAACGCTGAAGAATCAAGAATAGAACTATTTGCAAGGTGGATATTTTTCTCTAGCCATTAAATTCCAATAAAGTGTAGGCGTTTAGTGGAGGGGGAGAAAGGGTTTCGTCTCCCCGGACGCCTTTAGTTCGGGTTGGGGACCGCTAGGTGGTGGCGAGGATGATATGGATCAGTGTTCTCGCTAGCGGTCGTCCGAAAGTTCCGAATTGCGGTATGATAGATGTCGGATCTGACACACGATCCCGAGACGAGAAACGCTTTTTTCTCCCCTCTCCTACAAAAGAATCAATGAATCCTCAAATTCTAACACTGCTGTCAAATTCATTCACCTCCCATTCGAACTTTATCAAAACTTTACATCGATCTACGAAACAAATTAGCAACTCGTACATCAAACGAACGGACACAAAGATGCATCTGCAACTTCGTTTAATCTTATCTCGAAACGAAGATCCCGGAGCTTCCAATTCACCATCTATTCACTTCCATGTATCCTTCTTCACTGTCTATCAAAAGTATTCAGAATCCCATGTGGAAGAAGTCGGGACTGTTACTCGCGACCATCGGACGGACCCGCAGTCCCTTTGGTTCCCGCGCGACGAGCAAAAAGGCCGAGGCATTAAAGAAGAAAGGGGGGTAAACCCGGAGAAGCTTTCTCGAGAGGATCTCGTTTCCATCATCGTCTCGTTAAAACCCATCGATCCCCGGCGGTAGCGTGCGGTGACGCGTTGGAAATGCGGTAAACGAACAGCCGCTACCTTTAAAGGGTCTCCGGTACCCCCCGTGTTTGCCCCCCTTTACCTCATCGACCGGCCCGCGTAGCTGCACGTCGCTCGTCCCTGTCGTATCTTTGCCCGCCGGTGGATCCCTTTCCGAAGGCACGTTTCAGCTTCGCTTTAAAGTCGGACGTCATAGACAGCTGGTATCTTTATCGAATCGATTCGGCTGACAAACTGGAGGATACCGCAAGACGAATAGCCGATCTGCATGAGCTATGGAGTCGTGTGCATTGCGATTAGTCAGGGAGACTCGAAGTCCTCGTGCTCTAATGGGCATCGTTAGCCGTTCACGTAAAGGAGAGGAGCGTGTCGGTACGCGCTGTCTCGAGGCAGCTCGCCTATCTCCGCTCCAACTTGGACAACGAGTAAAACGCAACGAGCCGGTACAGGTAGCGCTTGATGAACGAAGAAGAAGAGAGAGACACGTCCCGATGCGGCCGGAACGCGTGTACCTTCGTGCCGATCTACGTGTTCGGGGTGTCCCGGCTAATCGACCCCGACGATCCTCATCTTTACCTTACCTGCACCCTTTCTTGGAGACTAAGGATATGGAAATAGAATGCAACTTCCCCGCGGTGTTATTATTTTACTTTCCGATTACCCCCTCCGTATGCTATAGTTTGGAAGAAGAGACTACTACCGTGAAGTAATTAACTTGATTGCAGAATGATTAACGAAATTAAATTGAATAGCCATCGAAACTCGGACACGCTCGTTGGAAGGCAATTAAAGCGGAGCCTAATTGTAAGAAGAAGCTCGTTGCCGTTTAAGAACGATGGCTAATGATCGTGTTGCAAGTGTAACAAGGAGAAAGGCGAAAACGGTTTGCGAGGGATCAACGGACAGCTCTGCTTCCTTCACCGATGATCGACGTAGATCTTCGTCAACTGGAACGGTGAGATGAAAATGCCTGGCGCGAGTGACGCCCCCGCAGGCAACGCACGTTTTCTCTGTACCACGATGATGGGGGTCGATCATTGAACAAACTATGCTGGACTTTCGTGTCGTGCTCGAACACCTAACCCGTTATTAATGAATACTGAGTTCGGTGGATAATGTAAGCAAAACCAGCTTCGAACGGAAGCAGGTTTCACGAGGTAAATTGATTTCTTCTGTCATGGGTATCGCTGTTACGAGGTGTCGTCGTTAATGGGATAATTTCTTACCAAAAACCTTCAGCAAATTATTAAATTGTCAAAGCATTATGGTTTCTTGAGAATCATCCTAAAATATTACAAATACATCCTTTCGTGAACCAGCATAATCGTCGAAAGGAAATATAACACAGAAACAAAGAAAAAGGAGGATGACGTAACTGGCAACCCAGATCTGTCACCCACGAAAGAGCCCAGGGATGATCGTCTTTAAGTAGACTAAAGGAAAAAGAACGAACACGAGAACCGGTCATTCATCAGGCTTGTAACTCGAAGAGAGTAGGCTCGCAGAAATATCGTTCAACAGATTGAAAAGCAGAAGGGATCAAGAAACGTCTAAAACAACCACGTAGTTCCGTGATTTCAGGCCTCATCATCGCGCAATCATCCGACGAACGAGGTTCTACCGCGTTTCGTAATCATCCTTAAATGATAACAAGATAGTCGACGAACGAGGCGAGGAATGTATTTGAAAGAAAATAGGCACAGGTGTGTCTATCGCGTGCCACAGGAGGAAACCAGAGACGTCTCTAACATGAACGAGTATCACGTGAAATTGAGATCGGACTACGGTGTCTGTAATTCAAGGATACACCCTTCTGATATACTTTCATACACTTCCTGTTTAAGTATACTTAGATCAAATTAGAAAACTATGTAAATTCTTTTCGTTTTAATAAAATCTAAGATTTCTATCGTTGAAAAGCAACAGAGTTTCTCGTTTTATCAATCAGGAAGAAGGTGATTCTTTCAAGCAATCTTTAATGCCGAATATTTGCAAGTTGAAAAGGAAAAGGGTGGAAGATCTAAGCAATTCGAGTTCCATCTAAAAGGAGATACAGATATCTCTGCCGCTGTTTCAAGTAAGCATCGGCAGTAACTTAATCTGTGGCATGCACCAACAACGGCAACTACTGCGGGAAAGATGGGACTGGAAGATGTTTAGGGTAGAGAACCGCAACGAAGAATTTCATGAAAGCAAGAGCGTGCATCTGTGCGCTACCGTGCAATGCAAGGACGTTCCTTTTAAGGATGGAGCCACTGTTTTATGCACATGTTTCTACAATGGTGCACTAGTTTAATGCTGATACCGCGATGCACTTACTTCCTACTGCAAACTCCAACCGGGGATTGTTCTCTAAACACGTGTCGTGCAATATTATCGAGTCGTGGGTCTGCACATGTTTATTTGCCCGACAAGGGAAAAGATATTTTTCTACTGAAAACTTGGAAAACCTTGGAGAACGAATAATAATTTGATAGAAATAGAAAATTATTTATCGTCGGATCCAGGGAAATTTTCACGCAGTAATTAATTGAAAATTACCTAACAAAGTGTTTAATCGATTAATCGTTCGTTTACGTTCGTTTACCGGAACAGAAGCCGCTTTCTATTTATCGTTTGTCTAACTGAACGTAACACCGATCGCAGAAACGTAATTACAGCGGGACTTAACGGAACGACAGATCTACCGACACCTAAGTAGGAGAACCAGTGAATTCAACGGCACGATTCGTGACACTACCATGGAAAAGGTTAACAGGCTTCGTGGATATTCGGTTCAGAAGTTATGGTAAAATCGAACCAGTCCGCGGTAGAACCTGTTGCCGTGTCTAAAGATCGAGAGGTCGATAAGACTCGAAAGAGCGGAGGTGGAATCTCGCCCGCGGTGTAATTAAGCATTGACCTATAACAAGCTATAATTAGTTATGTTCCATCGAGCTGGATAGAAATCGCTCGATAAATTGTCCGATACCGTTCGGACAGCCAGACTTCCATTACTAAAAATCTGTAACGAAATGAAGCAATTCGTTCGATAATTATTTCATTAATAGATCATCCGTGAAATTATTATCTCGTTTAAAACGATGCTCCCACGAAATTTTTCCTTCGTTGAATGAGTGATCGAGGACCGTTCCAAAGCTTCAATGAACTTCGTAGAAACGATTCATCACTTCCTATCAGATTCATCGCGCTAATACATCATTAAGGTACAACAAACTGAATTACACCGTCCCCTATCCTCGGCCTTGTATTTTTCTCCTTTTACTAGGAGTCATTGAAAAGCATAGCCCTGCTATCAGATTCGCCGTACATTTCTCAGATGATCGATCGGTATGCCGCGTTCTGAACTGGTTTTTCTTACAGTTGTCGACGAAATAAAGACAGTTGTCGAAGTGTAACTTGGAAAGATTCGAATTCCGAAGGATTCGAGACGGAATATTAGCATTTTCACGGGTTATACTTTATAGAATCCCTTTCAAATTTGACACCACGTAGGATCGGCGTTAACGAGGAACCGATGGATCGACGGTAGCCGGAAGAAGTGCTCACCGGTGTTAGCCGAAGAAGGGCACAGAGAATTATAGGCAAAGACAGCCAGTGGAACCAATAAGACGTTGATTGCGCCTCGGCTCCAGCAACCGGCTGTCGATATGGCGAACGCGCGTGTGCCTCGTATACACGTACGTGTCACGACCCTGCTCTTTCTCTTCCCTCGTCTACCCCTCTTTTCACCCGGCCTACGTTTCTACCTCTTTCTTCTTCGCCTTGTTTTCTTGCCGACCAGGCCGTAGGATAGCGGCTTAAGCCTTAACTAGTCGGGAATATGTGGTAACCCGACGTTTAAGTCGAGGGCTTATTGAACCGCCACGTAGGAAACGTGAGTGATGGCTCGGGACTGGATCATATCGATCGTCGAAGAACAGGGAAACCGGCACGAAAACGCGGATACGTGCTTTCGAGACGGGTGGACGGTAATTGAAACCATCCGACGCAAACTGATGGTTTGTTTTTCTGTTAATTGCCAGATGGATACTTTGTAGCTGTATCAAAGCCTTCCAATATAATTTCAAATCATTTTGTAGCAAATTATAGAAATTTAAATGAATTTTTGGAAATTATCTAACGAAATTCTATTATAGAAAACAGTTAATTACCTGCAGGGTACTTAGTAGCTGTATCAAAGCCTTCAATATAATTTCAAATCATTTTGTAACAAATTATAGAAATTTTAATGAATTTTTGAAAATTATCTAATTATATAACTAAATTCTATTGTAGCAAACAGTTAATTACCTGCAGGATACTTAGTAGCCTTCAATATAACATAATTTCAAATCATTTTGTAACAAATTATAGAAATTTAAATGAATTTTTGGAAACTATCTAATTATCTAACGAAATTCTATTATAGAAAACAGTTAATTCCCTAATTACAGGGTACTTAGTAGCTGTATTAAAGTCTTCCAATATAATTTCAAATATTTTTGCAGCAAATTATAGAAATTTAAATGAATTTTTGGAAACGTGTTCTCCTTAGCTTAAATTGTCTAACGAAATTCTATTGCAGCGAACAGTTAATTACTCTTTAAAGGCTAAGGTTAATGAGTTATAATTCCAGCTCGTTATTGCAACGAGTTAACTATACCTATTAACAAGGCTAGCATCAGTGAACTCTCTCACCTGACAAACGTCTGAAAAATTCATGATCAAGTACCGGAGAGTGGCTAAGTATCCCCTCACCACCGAATACCATTCATTATCACCTGTCCCTGGTATCTGGCAAACGGGTTTTCAACGTCAAACGAAAAATCCGCTGTTTCATACGCGTTATCACCTTCGTCCGTTCGATACCGGTGACACCTTGATGTCCAATCCAAGAAACGTTCCTTTCATTATCGTAATGAGCCGGTATAAAGTAACCCTCGGTTAATGTACCCCCTAATTACACCTACGTTCAATTAACATATCAAGAGACATTTTCATCTGGAAATGACAGAACACGAACGCTACTGAAAGCTGTATCCACGCTTTTATCGCGGTAACACGTTTCTAAACGAACGGTAGCGATCTGTCAGTCGAAGAAAAACGGTCTGGCTCGAGCAACGTACATATCGCCTTACATACATCTACCTACGTGCCTCTGTATGAATTTCACTCTAGACTACCTGTTTACGTATACATGTTCCTGTGTAAAGCGGAACAGAAACACGATGTTCGCTCGACCCGTTCTCAACGACAGAAAATAAATAAAGTTTTTAATTGAACTCATTAACACGTACGCCGCGCGGTCGCCGTGCATCCGCGTCGCGTCGTTTGTAATCTCGCTGATACGCGTACGACATATTTTTAGTTATTTAATTACTCCGGGCCTCTCGATTCACAGCGTACTAAAATTATTAATTAGAAAAACTTTACTGGTGTACAAGGGTTAACGTTAATAAATGTAACTTTAATGAATGATTAAGGGTAATTAAGGGTTAGCTTTAATAAATTCATTTCACACTGCATACGTTCAATTTTTCTTCTTTAAGAAAATCTTCTCTAATCAATTATTAATGGTAATTAAGGGTTAGCTTTAATAAATTCATTTCACACTGCATACGTTCAATTTTTCTTCTTTAAGAAAATCTTCTCTAATCAATTATTAATGGTAATTAAGGGTTAGCTTTAATAAATTCATTTCACACTGCATACGTTCAATTTTTCTTCTTTGTAACGATTCAATGATTCGTTACGTGAATATCTTATTTATATAATGGTACTAATTGAGAAGTATTATTGGAATAGGTACGAGTGCTACACATCACGGCTAAGCCAAGTGTCGGTGTAATTACACGCACGCATCGTTCAAGAGAAAGCGCGCACGTGGCTCGTTCGGTTAATTAGCTTTCCGACGATCATCTAGACACGTGGCCAACCATTAAACCGATCCTGAAATCGCGGGGATTCCATGAAAATCTTTCAACTGAACGCGACTTTCTAGCCGTGATTTGCATCAACCATAGCGAATCCTGTCGAGCTTATCGTCCGGATAGAGTCGTACGTTTCGCAAACGATCGAATAACCGTTTCTATCGGTACACGACTGCCTTGAATTTTGATAAGAAACTGGCTATCCTTTATCGAACGAATGGACAACGAGGATTTTTCTGCAGAACGAACGAGGTGCATAGAAACTTATCGGATGGAGGAACTTGTCCTTTGGAACATACAGGATATCCATTGTAACACTTTTGGGTATTATAAGAACTGTAAGCGAATTTTCAAACATTTTAATTAAGCATCCTGCGCTGAAATTGTTGAAAATTTTATTGAGTAATTTTAATTAGCACTTTTATTCTAAACAAATCTTAATTCGATATCTTTCGTTAAAAGGCAGAAGATGAGAAAAATATGATAATCGACAGGCAGAATCACGAAGGAAAAAGGAAAGACAGATCGTTAGAGGTATTCAGAGCAGACTTTCTAACGATTCGGTGCGGAGCGTGATACGACCCGTCTCGACCTCTCGTTCACGAAGCAGAACCAACGTGTGTGCAAAGCTTCGAGCACGTAAACAGCTGTTCAACATCGGTCAATTAATCATTAATAGGCGATAATATTCATGGAGGTTCGGCTTCGATCGAGAAGCGTGTCGAATGATCCGTCGATCCTCGACGCGTCAGAATCGTTCCAGATTCGAACCGCCTAACGCTTCGTGCAAAGAAATCGAAGCCAGAAATTCTCGTTGCACATCGATCGAACGATTTACGAGGGATAAGGCTAGCGGTCGTAACACGACTCGTTGGTAATTGCACGCCATCGACGCAGATGTGCCTGACGGTTCGACATTTTTGGAGCGGAATCGGTGATGAATGATTTGCATGTTGGGCGATACGCGGAGGATGATGCTTTCTACCTCGCTCGAATCTTTAAATAGATCTGCGTAAGCCTGCGAGACCGTCGCCTTTTCACTTTTTCAAAGGATTCATCATTTTTAAGGGTGAAAATTTTGTCAGAACAAAAGAAATTAGAATCATGGATGCTGTTGAGAGAAGTTGAGTTAATTTTAGAAATAGAGGAATATATTTTGTAATTAACTCGAATTCTGTTTTTAATTTTATTAAATTCTATTTTCTAATAGAAAATAGTTTTATAAATATTTGATTCACCTAGAATCTGCAAAAGTTGAGAAATAAAAAAATGTATTTTCTAATAAATTCTAATTCTGCCTTCTTAATTATTCCTATCCCCAAAATTAAACGCTTTTCTAATAGAAAATAATTTTAAAAATATTCGATTCACCTGGAATCTGTAAAAGTTGAGAAATAAAGGAATATGTTTTCTAATAAATTCTAATTCTGCCTTCTTAATTATTCCTATCCCCAAAATTAAACACTTTCTTCATAGTAAATAATTTAAAAAATATTTGATTCATGTAGGATCTGCAAAAGTTGAGAAATAAAGGAATATATTTTCTAATAAATTCTAATTCTACCTTAAAATGAAACACTTTTCTGATGGAAAATAATTTTAAAAATATTCGATTCACCTAAAATCTGTAAAAGTTGAATTAAAAGTCGCAAGTGCCCAGACAATTGATATTAACGAAAGCCATTCGTGGTTCATTCTGTCCGTTGTTAAAAGAATCCTGGCACTTCGCCCATTCGATCAGGAACAAAGCCCGATAAAGTCGCGGAATGGCCGTCGAGCACGAGGCCGATAAAACGCGAGCAAGAACGATGGAGGAGTTTGCATGAAGAGCATGCGTGGGACGTGAAGACACGATATCTTCTTGTGTGCCACATCAAGGAAGACGTACGAACCGATTCGATTCACATTCATGACTTTCTAACGACTTGGGACCAAGTGTCGTGAACGCATACACGAAAGACATTAGCGTGAATACTCGAATGTGGACACTCGAAACCCTTCTTACCTTCGTTCCAAAACATACGAGGTTCTTGTTAAAATAAATTGCACGATAGTCGCTTTCGCTTTTGTATTTCATTTCTTTCGTCACTTTGATATCTTCGAAATTAAATAATTTATTTCTGAATGCTGCAATTTATTTTTGTTAAAATTTTGTACCAAAGGGTTAATCCCGTTTATTAACGAATTGAAAAAAAAATAATACGATGATTGTGATAGTGGAAAAGGCCATGCATAGTCAGACGTACTAAATTCCTAATTATTAAAGATATCATTGATATCACTCGCGGTGATTAATTGAGAGGGTAAATCGCGGCTGCCAAATGCGCCGTGATAATTAGCCACGCGGTCATCGGGGCAATTATTTTACATTTTCTCGCCGTTCGTTCCGAAGGAAAGTGAGCGTACGTATCGTGCCGCTATTCTCGATCCAGATAAGGATCGATGCTATAATTCCACGGGATCTACCGAAGGATCGCTCTCACCGTTGATCAGCTCGCGGTATCCTTTATAAGATAATCTGGCGATGCAGCGACGCGGCTCGCTATTTACGAACCTGTACAATCCTGTAAATCGTATACTCGTGCTTCTCCTATCTACTATTCGTCACGAGACCCAGTACGCCTCTGTGTCTTAGATCAACGCTGAACTTTGAGTTCCTCGCGAGAGCACTTAACGAAAGCAAACGCTTTTCCAACGGGCACGATCGATCACGTTCAGTTTCAGATTCCGCGGCTGGATAAGCCGGCTTGATTCAGTATTCGTGAAAATCGTTCCTGAAGAGATTATTCTCTTCGCGAATGCTATGCGAATCTGTCGCACCTACGAAAGTTGAAGTATTTTGCAAACTTTGACTTTCTTTCAAAACTCCACGAGATCGTGATTCATTCTTAAAGACAGGTATTCGCGTTTCGAAATACCCCGGTTCGAGGGTTCATGAATATGCATGACTAGGAAGGTGCCCCCGCAAAAATTTACGACCCTGACAGGCTGACGTCTGGAGGATCGCAAACGAGGACCAAACGATAGCCTGGATATAATCGGGTCTGACAGTCCTCGAGGAAGCACGTTACGCTTCGAAATGGCCCGAAAGGTGTTTTCAGAACGTCACGAAGGTGTTCCGAGTGGTTTCTTGTTCTTCTCGGTATCGGACGTGTTATCGGAACGGGCGCCACGGGAATAGATAAACAGTCTCCGCTCGAGGATCCTTCGTTCGGTGCGTTGGTGTTTTGAATTCTACGAAGATGATGTCGAGGATGCTCTTGTTTTTAATGAAAATAGAGCTCGAGCCTCGACGAGATTTATTTTGAAATTTGAATGAAAATAAAAATAGTGGGACACGCCTAACCCAGGCTCTACTCAATTTATATAATTTAATAAAAATTTTCAGTCGAACGATTTCGCGATAACGCAGAAGATTTCGTTGAAACAAAACAGTCGCGAATGATACGGACATTTGCATAATCCGTTTGTCCTCGAAGAAACGAGAATGCCAAAGAGAAAACGATCGCCGAGAAACGAGTATCTTTTGTGCTAAGGACGAGCAGTGATCGCGTCGGAAAGATTCAGAATCCTTGTGTTGTCTGACAACCGTGAATGACCAATGTGACAGGATAATAACTTCGGCCAGGAGAGAGAAAGAAAGGAAGAAAAAATGGCAAAGAAATTGAAGAAACTTAGAAACTCGTGACATCGGTGAACGTTGAAGGAAATAAAGAGTACATCCACGTTGGCACGGTAAGTAATTGGCAACATTTAATTGCCTGAAATTAATTTACCTGGATCGCTATCGGGCTCATAATTACGGCCTCCGTTTCAAGCTCTAATTATAAAACAATTTATCGTGTCTCTGACGATGATGGAGCGGGAGGGGTCTCGAGTGAACGGATCACTCGTGCGGGCAAATGCAACTCGTAAAAAGCTAACCGGGAAATTAATAATTGAACCAGCTTATTTATTACCATAACGATTACTCCAATTAAACGGTGAAAGAAGGAACAGAACCTTAATGATCTCGAGAATATAAAAGATTGCCAATTTAGGGTTGACTCGAATTTATAACTCGGTACCACTGAATTGATATATAATTACTTATTTTGTTAATTTGTAATATGGAGATTGAAACACTTTTTTCTAATTATCACTATTGCTAATTATCTCTCAACCCGAAGGATAGAACGTGTCGGGGTAACTAGTATTTCGAGAAGAGACAACTTTTCCCTTTCCGAAGAATCGTTCATCGAAAAGACGATGAAAAACGCGTCGAGGCAGAGCGATTACGAATAACTTCACGTTCGCGAAGGAATTTCGCCCGCGGTTAGAAAAGAGACCGAGTTAGTGAACGACGAACGGGAAGAAGGGAGAGGGGAAGAGAAAGTGTGGACACGAGGATCGAGAGGGATGGAGGGTCGATTCTAGCTTCGAGGGGTCATTATAGAACTCTTCTAACCGTCTCCGCGCTGATGCCAGACTGTCTGGATTGACTGATGTCAGGTCATTCGAAGCTTCCTAGACCTCTTCTAGTTGCCTCACCGGCTACATGGAAGTCGAGAACAGGCTGAACAGTTCTAAAGATATTACCCGACGAATCTCGATACGCCTCGTTACGCGAACGACTTTCAAAAGCAATTAAAACTGGCACGCTGAAACTTATTTGCTCTGCCCGATAGCTACGGTCATTCGTTTTGGCTTTGAATTCGTGACGCAACGCCGTTCTTTCTTCGCGTTTCTTTTTTTTTTTTTTTAATAAGTATACTTTGTATTTGTTAGGTTTCAGACCGTTTAGAGAGAGTTCGATGCAATTAATTTTTGCTTCGAATGAAATTAGATTGTTGGTTTTGATTATAATTGGAAATAATTTCGAAAGGGTGAACAGGAGAAAATATTTTCACTCACCTGTGCGTATTCGGCGCAGATGTCGATCGACGACACGTAGTTGACGACGTCCTCGATGGTCCACCGATTCACCGCCTGTCCGTCGCCACAGGGCATGTGACCACAGAGGGACGGACATCTCACTGGGGGTGGCGTAGTGGGTCGAGGGGTTGGTTTAGGTTTCGGTGAAACGCTTCCCGCTCTCCTGGTTTCCGTCCTCTGCCTCTTACGCGGTGCAAATCCTCCTGGACTCGAGAGATCCAGGGGACTCGTCACTCCAGGATCTCTTTTGTTCGCACCTGGACAACAAAATACATTATCATGTTATTAAATTATTATCTATTCATCTGTAAAGGAATGTCGATCTCTGACATTCAAATTAAGGGGTATTTTTCAAACTGGGCGGACTCATAAATCAAACAGATCATCAACAATCAATTTGAAAATTTAACAGTAACATTTTTTCATTATATTCATAGTTCTTTTGCTATAAATAATTTTCTGACGACTTTTCCTTGAAATTTTACACTTTCTCTTAAAAAATACACCATTTTTGGAAAAATCAATATATCAAAAAAATCCTACGTAGTTCGATAGGTGTTCTGATATATAATCGAAAATATTTTGGTTTTTTATCCTATGTTAAAAATTGCAGGAGCTGCTGGTCCCGCCGTTTAACCCTCCAAAAAGAGCCGGAGGAATCAATATACCAAAATTAATTTTTAAAGTTTATTAGTTGTAAAATGAAGGCATGCTTACAAAACTTGGATTTATTCCATCAATAAAAAAAGAAAAATTCCCAAAATATGCTTATTTTTTCTTGCTCTAGATTGGCCTAACTTCTTAACATACAAGAAAATTGCACAAAAGTTACCTTTAAGGTACGTTTCCAACTCTGCTGCATTCTGCGCTGCGTTCGCAGTCCTCACCATGTGCAACAATGCCTGCGTCGACGACATATCCAACATCGGCGGGAACACGGGATTACCGAACAGGCTGTCCTGCTTTTGCTCCTTCGGATCCTTATTGGAAAGGGGTGAGGTGGTGGGCACGGTAGGTGGTTGAGGCGCACCCAAGGGTGCCATCAAACCGACGAAAGGTGTCGCGGCAGTTTTGAACGCGGGAAACCTTGGATCTAAACCCGGAGGATATCCGTTTCTAGGTGAACTGAAGTAGCTGTAAAATAGAAATGAAATTTTTAATGAAACTTAATTAAGATTTTTAAAAATACGTTTCATTTATCTTGAAAGCCATCGAACTTCTTTTTCCCCGCAACGAGTGCCAGCGCACATCCTGCTTGTGCGTGGAAGGACACGGGCATATTTATTCAGCGAATTGGAACGACGAGCAAGGCACTTTCTCCTCGAAATGCCATGGATCGCAAGCACCGCCATGCGCTTCCAGCGTCCTCGTCACGCGGATCTATGCTCGGTACTTGACTGATCCAACCAAGTGTACCCTTCTGCTCGAACCCAACCGAGCCGTGTGCCGGAAGCTACACGGTTGAAAGCCTAAGGCACTTGCAAAACGACGACCGGTTCCATGTGACAATATTGCGCGACCGCGACAGCCGGCCACTCTTGTTCGCCAAGCGGCATCAATATTTCGAGACATGTTACGAGACGATCAATATTTTCCCTTGGTTACTCGCTAGAAGCTTCGTACGCGTTTTCAATATTCCCACAGATGCACGAGGAACACTAGCGATCGCACGAAGAATGTCAAGGCAAGCGTCAAGACCATCAAGGTCCTCTGCTCTTTCACAGATTATATACGATTTCTTATGCATCGTACGATTGAATTGAAGAAAAATAATTTTTGATTTCAAGAGAGACTAGTACTTACTCATTAGGATTGGCGTTATTGTACTTGGCAGCGAGACTTCTCATGAAATCGCTGTAATTTCGTCCCATCATCTGCTCCATGTGTTTGAGGTGATGGGGTGGTGGTGGGCCCTCGGGTCCACCCAAAGGGGTAGCATTTGGCGGCGTTCCTGGGTGGCTAGACGACGAGGGCGTTACGCTCCTCGACGAGGTCGAATTATTGTCCGGAGTGAGTCGTTCAGTTTTAACCTGAAATAGAATATTTTCATGTTCTATAATACCAAGAGATTAAACCAACAAGCACCCTCGTGGTCACGGTCATCGAAAAGGTAACCGAGATCCATCTCGGGGGTGGAAGAGGAGGAGCAAGCAGGAAATATCTACGAGCATTAATTCCCGGGAACAGATTGCATCCGAGATATGGTAATGAAGGCAACGCGTGGCGTAAGAGTTGACTCCTCTTCGAGAACGGTCGCGACGTGACACCAAGAAGAACGAGACTCGATTGGCGTAGAATAGGGTCCCTGAGGAGAGACCGAGCAGCCTCACCAAGAGGCCACGTAAATCTCTTTCTCGCCTCGAGACACCTCTTCCTGACAAGGGGCCGACTCTGGTCAACGTAGACACGATCCCAACGTGTACACGTTTCGAACGGCTCTCGTCCACTTGGCCCGTCAGTTTCTTGCGAAAGAAAGGCGTCGATGGGGACCTTAGCGCCTGATCAATTACTCCTCGGTATAATGGATTTCCTTTTAAACCCTTTCAATATTTTTCACCGACAAAACTTGCGCTCAGATATGGACAATTTTGAATATTTCAAATTGAGTAAATTATACAATTGCCCTATAATATCGTGTCATACTCGTGAAATTTCGAGTTTAATTCTAATGTATGCATTTGTTTTAAAATTGAAGCAATAAATATTCAGCTCTGACTGACACAACTATCGAAGAAATCATAGGTGAAAGGGTTAAATTATTTAACATCGTCTATTTTCTAAATTCACGACTTGAACTTCGATCTGAAGAAATAGACACTCTATTTGCCTTTCAATGAATTTCCTAAAAATTTCGGAGTGTTTGAAGAAGAAAAGCTAGTCGATTGAAGTGGTAGCGAGTACACGTGGACACGAGTCCCGTTCAAAGCCGTCCCGACCGGTGTACTATGACATCGCTGTCAAGTAAAGCCGCACTGTCATTCCGCTGCTGACATCCGTACGACCGGTGGACGCTTCTGTAAACGTGGCAGCGGGGGCCAGAAAAAAAGCAAACGGTCAGATGGTTGGGTATATCGATGGTCATCGTTCGGAAAGAATGTTCGTCGAATGACACGTGAAAATCATGCTCGGCTACCACGTATCTCTCGACGTGACTACAAAGATCTCTATGGAGTAGCAGCAACGAGCGCGACGAAGAATTAGATGGATAGATATTTCTGTTAGATTGTAAAAGATATTTTCATTTAACTCACTTGAGTAGTATCGAGACCATTCTGATTCTGCCGCCTCCTACCCCTCGGCGGCCTAGGGGTCGCCGCACCGGAAAGGTGGGCACCCTGAGGGCTTCCGCCCCTCGCGTCGACCGCTGTATTCGCGGCCAGGGTGGCCCCGTCGTTGTTTTCCGTGTGTGTGCCTAATTCAGTCGCTTCTCCACGATCGCCGCCACGTGGTCCAGAACTAGCGGACACGTTTTCACCTGATACCTCACCTGTTCCAACAGAAAATCACCACGGTTATTATAAATTTCAACGATACAGAAATACACGCATAGAAACGGATAATTATTTCTGGGAAGCTTGGTTGCAGCGTAATCTATTAGATAATCTATAAAACGTTTCTCTGGTATCGTTTCGTTTTCAAGTAAACGCGAGCTGCCCTTTAAGGCGCGTTTCCCGCGGCTTAGCTGGTAATCCGCTCGTATTTTGGCGCATCGTTTGCTCGATAAATCCACGGCTCGACTCTGTATAATACATTTTCCACTGGCAAACCAGGCAACTCTAACAGCGGTTTCGTAACGAGGCGGTAGCCGCGTCGTAAAGCTTCCTTAACGTCGGCCCCGTGTAAACGGTGTCTTTCGACACCAGGAATTTCGATGAAATACGTTTAAGAGGGATAAGCGATTACACGGTGGCTGAAAGCGGCGCTAGCCACACACACGAAATTTACGCCTAATAAATGAACCTGTCCCAGCGTTATTATCGCGGTGCTTGATCAGAGACTTGTAACAGCTTTTCGGATACGCAATAGGACATTTATAACTTGAAACATTTTAAACTAACCAGCACGAAAAGCCTTCACTCCTCGAATACTGTTATAAATTTTATCAGGCTGGATTTTTATTTTTAATCAATTTTGCCATTTATTTTTTAAAACCTAATACGAGTATATTTAATTAGGGAAATCAAAGAATTCCTTATTTATTCCTACAATTTATTATACAAATGTTAATTGCAGTTCAATTAAAAATTTCACCCTTAATGAGTCAGATGCTCGTCGTTAGAGAGACAGGAGTAAAAGAGAGAATGAGAAAGATGGCAGAGGGTAGAAGACAGAGGTCAGTGGCCACATTAGCCACCAGGAGTACCCAATAAATTCTTGCCATCGTTAAATGGTCGGAATTTTATGGCGGTTGTAACTCGTGCACATGGCCGAATTTGTTGGACGATACGATCGACTGCGGCTTGAGATCGTTGCATGCGATGCGAGATCGTGGATATTGCCTTGATTTCACCATCGATGCACACGTGCGTTCGTGGTAGCTCCGAGGCCATTCGTGGCTGAATTTATTTAGTTAACGTGCCAACAGGGTGAACGTTTAGGCAGCGGGGAAGAAGGAGAGATACAGTGAAGATATTGAAGAAAACACTCGTTCACCATCGTCGAGAGAAAGCCACCTCCCTCTACCTTTGACTCGCATAACTTTCTAGTTCATCATATTTCTTTTATTTCTAAAATAGAATCGAACAGTATTAAATGACTGGTCGAAATTTACGACAAACCGTGATTCTATAAACCTGGGCGTGAAAATATACATTAATCTGATTTTACAACTTCCATGAAAGGGGATCTGGTATCCTGAAATTAACAGAATCATAACGCGTTGAATAAAAAAAGGATAAGAAAATTGATCATAAAAGCCACTCCTATGACAGTCATTAGTCAATGACTTCATCGTTTTCGAGCGCAATATTTACGGTTCCCCATAAAAATTCTATTAGGTGCTGCTATTTAATGAGAAATCTACTCTCCTAAACAGCTCTATTTTTCTAAAAGTTCAAGGCCGCGAAGGAAAATTGATTTCGAAGAAAGAAAATTAATTACTCGCGTCCCTAATGAACGAAAAGCACAAGTGCAAAGGCAAACGCGAGCACCCTTAATTAAAACTTTCTATCGCGGCTCAAATCGACATTTGATTTACAGTAGTCGTAAGGAAAGCTCGTAAAACTCTATCTAACCGTTTCCATCGCATTCCCTCACGCGCCCATTAGAGGATACGCATGGACCGCAACTTTTACGTGCACGCGGTAGCGCGGCTAAGTCACGTACGACAAATATCATAACTCGAATTCCGGAACTGCCGATGCACCGGACTATTGTTTGCGGATCGTTCCTCGCGTTGCTGGGGTTATTTGCGTACCGGTGGAAAATCGTTTGCCGACGAAGTCGACGGAAACTAGTCAGCCCTGTGAATTGCTTCTAAATCCTCGCTATGTTCGCTTGCAACGTTTGCCTTCGCCAGTGTACCGGGAATAGTTTCCGCGAAAATAATACTCTGTTCAATACAATCAGTCGAATGGTTTTATGTGTTTACGGTGTCACTTGTACACGCGGGATTTTCAGGTTAACAGATGGATTTATGAATCGATGTTAAGTCCCACGAGCACACAACTTGAAGGAAAACTGACTAACGCGACTTCAAACGGGTGAAGTCTCACAGTTGAACTTCAAGGTGCGACGACACGCTATTCTTAGCGAGTATTAACACGTCGTTACGATATTTCGCACCAAGAACGTGCATTGTTTCCAGGAGAAAATAGAAGACTCCTTCGCTTTGTTCGCGTATCTGACAACCTCTAAATTTTTCATTGTATAGAAATAATTGTAGGAAATATTTCCGATTCTCAAAAGGAGATGATTAATTCGATGGTTAAACAGTGATTATCATGTTCGCGGTGGAAATGCAGGAAGAAAAGCACAGAACACCCGGAACTCCCAGATGGGTGCTGAGCATAAATTATTTTGCGAGACTGCTGTTAAAACGAACTGACCCTCGAGGTCAAGAATAGAGCGGTTCGCGACAGGAATAAAGATGGCAGCTTACCTTTCAGTCTAAGTTAATTATTCCAGCCTCGAGAACATTTTTCGACGAATTACTGGCGAACGTTTACCTCGAGGTCTCTGTTAAGGATACTTGAGAGAAAAGGATGGCGAAAAACTGACAGTCAAAAGAGGATGATCAATCGTCATTTCAGAATCCTTTTCCGCGATGATATCATTGCACTAACCGTTATATTTTCTGTAAATTATTCATAAATTGATTTTTAAAAAAAAGAGCTACGCACGTGGGTGTTTAATTCGGTATCACTAATAATTCGAGAGTTACAATAAAATAACGAATTTATGAAACGTTCTAGCATGGATCTACATAAGATACTCGTTATCAATTTCAACAAATTAAATTAACCCGCTTTCGCGAAGCCCGCTGAATTTTGCAATGAAAAAATCGAAACGCGTAGGTTGTACAATATATTCAGTCTTAACAGGATTCGGAGTAACCACCGACGTATTCAATTTGCCGTGAAACGAATAAAAAGTCGAGGCTATTTCTTGCAACGTATGCTACGAGCCAAACAGTGGCATGATTTCTTAATATCCCGATAGCAAACAACGCGACTATACTCTATCTATGCACGATCAAATTAAGCATGAAACTCAGCACAGATTTCCAATGTTACGGTAATTTTCATAGCTCATGGAATTATCGAATTATGGAAAATCTATATTATCTCTGCTGGCATAGTACGATTAAGATCGATCTAAAGATACGGATTAAAAGTTATTAGACACGGTTTATGCATATGTTATTCGCTCTGACCGCACCCAATTCGCATTTGCATTCGACATCTTCCCCCGTGCACTTCCGTTACGCAATACATTCATATATTTACCTCTCGCAGAGATTTCTCTGATTTTCATTTAGGAACGATAAGATCAATTTACATAAATAATACAGTGGAACGAAGTTTATCGCTTTAAAGTGTAGGCGTTTAGTTCTCGTCTTCTCGGACGCCCTTAGTTCGGGCCGGGGACCGCTAGGTGGCGACGAGACGAGATCAAGTGGAGTGTTCTCGCTAGCGGTCGCCCGGCACGCAGTTCAAATTGCGGTATGATAGTTGTCTGGGGCAGAGACGAGTCTGACAGACGATCCCGAGACTAAACGCATTTTTTCCCCTCTCTTACAAAAGCGTTAACCCTACCAAAGGTTAATACGCGAGAGCGGAAGTCACCGTTTCCTTCACTTACGGCCTCGGCAAGGCTGGCCGCTTGAAAAACCAGCGGATCGCCATGGAAGAAGTGTTTGCACGCGTGCACGCACCTTCCTCGTACATATCCGCATCCGAGGTTAGCATGCTACTTAATGAACGATAAAGGGGGCTTTGCTGCGTGCAGCCGGTCGTTACGAATCCCCATCGTGACGAGGTATATTATTCTCTGAACGCAGGAGTTTAACTGCTCCCTTGTATCGGGGAAGAAATGAAGAAATAGAGGGCGGAATCGAAGATAACTAAGTTAGAAAAAATCCAAAGTGGTCCCTAAAGGACCATGTTTGATAAAGAATGTCGTTCCAGCTCGGTATGCGAGGGGATTAATGTGGAATTGTCCAGGGCATAGCTAAACCAACGATAATAATTGCGAGCGTAACGACCTTTAAAGGCCGGTACACGGGCAGGGTGAAAAGAAGCGGGAACGTAGGAAGGAGGAAAGAGATTAGTGTCACAGCGTTAACACGATCAGCGGCGTCAGCTCCGCGGTGTTAACTTACACATAACTTACCGGCGTGAGTTATGCGCGAGCAGGAGGGCCGGCCGTGCCATTAAAGCGGGTTATGCCCGTTTCAAGTGGAAAATCATAAGCACCGCAGATACGCCGTTATTACTATAGACGCGCCACGAGAACGCCACTTACTTTGTAATCATGACTAATGCATAATGCAGTAGCTGGTGCATTTGTATCCGTGCGTCTGTCACGCGTTCCTATGCGGGTGCGTGCATCATTCCTGTATGCCCGATGATCGTCGTGTGTGTTCAGGTATAAATATAAGACTCGCGTGCAATCGACATAAAGTACAGCACAGGTTCGAAGATCAACTATTTTGAAAAAATTTTTAGAAAGAAAAATACTTTGAAATATTTCTGTACTTTCAGCGAGCTCGGTATCGGCGCCGTTCGCTAACCATAAGAATCAATAAACGAGCAAAATTATACACACGGTAACGAGAGTGAACGTAGAAAGCTTACAGCCAAGGCGAATCGGTACTCCTGTTAAGTAGGTGAAGGCACGCGAACGGGCATCCCGAGGGAGAGAACGTCGCGACGCTACTATGCAGAACGAGATCCCGTCGCGTGAAATATCGTTGCGATGAGGTTGGCGATGAGCAAAAAGGGTTAAATTACCAGCGTCCAGGAATGCTCGAATATCGTCTCGTTTGCGAGGCCCCGAGCACAACCCGCTAGCTGCAGATGACGCCTATAAATTCTTTCGGAAGATTGTCTGGCAATTGACACAGCTTAGGTGACGTTGCATTTTCCGTGCACACGTGAATCCATGCCATCTGATAGCTGTTTTATTAGGTTACCGTGCAGTATAGTAAGTATATGAAACAGGGGCGCCACTAGGGTGCTCGGCAGGGTTAATTAACCCCCGCGTTAAAATTAAGAATCCTTTTTGCTTAATAAATAATAGGATATTTGTATATTTGTAATAAATAAATGAAAAGGAAATGATTTAGTTCGATACGTGAATTCCTCCTTCTGGTGTTATCCGTGCGACGTCGCTCGCTATACTGACTCGTCCCAGCGCCCGTGTTTTGTATACATATCGCCACCGATGGCTCGAGTCGATCTTTGTTTTGAAATAGGAATGCGAGCCAAACGCAAATTTTGCCTACGTATTAATATTTTAATTTATCCACGTTTTCTAACAATATACCACCTGTTCATTACGTAAAATAAAATGGACACCACCAAGGAATGCTCGCTTTGCAACATCACTAATTAACCAAAATCGTTTACGCCAGCATTTTCATCGAGTATTCGACTAATCAGCAAATATACGAGGCGATCAAATGCTGACGTTAGGTCGTACAATAAAACCACGTCATTCCTCTGGTGGAGGTGTAACCTTGGTCCTCTGGAGAATGGTACAATCAGCTGTTTCAAATGGAAGGTCTGGTGCACAATGGATTGTCTCGTGACTTGCAAACGTTTGCACGGTAGAAGAGAAAATGAGTGGAAAACGAGAGAATTTATGACGATTCTGATTAATTAACCGTTTGAGTTCGAAGCGAGCATCAGCAATTTAATGCGAAGAATTTTTCCGCCAAGTGTCAAGTTTATTCACCTATGATTCCTGGTTTATATTTAAAGAAGATTGTTCCATATTACAGGGCACATAAAATTTACAAATGATTTCTAAATTGACAAGCCTGTACATCATTCCTGGCAGCTCTATAATTACAATCACATTAGCATCGTGCTTTACATAAGGAAATACAGATAATTATATACAAATGATGAAATAATTTCTATGCAACTTTTTTGCAACATATCTCAATTAATTGTAAAAAGTGATTGAATGTATCTGCGTTAGAAACGTGTTTATTTCAAATATCTGATAGTCTTTATGGCGAGCAACGACGACTTAATAATCATACACTTTCAATAATTAGCCTCAGAATATGCAAACTAGTATCGAATTTGAATAAACATTATATTATTAGTTCGTAGGAGTATCCTTATTATACAATGATTCGTTTTTTCTCAAACTTCGTAATTTGTTTTTTTTCTGCTACTGTTGATATCGTTGCACGTATTCTCTATAGTCAGATTAATTACGCCAGCAGAAAATGAATCAATTACAATGAAAGTAGCTGTTTTTCATGAGAATAAATGAACCTTTGCTTGCAATTTGTAAAACACATTACTATGGATATGCATTTATAGAAAAATAAGGAACAATTATGTTAACACGTTCAGCGTCGTGTTAATTATCATTGATCGATAATAAGAACTTGAAAAATAATTGAAAATTGTGATAGCAAATTAAAGCGTTTCATTACGAAATTAATTTGCAATATTTTTGGTAATATGGAATATTCTAATGTATGTAGAATATTTTTTATTGTGTTTTTATTAAAAGATGCGTGTTTTATTCCCTCATTTTTTTCCAATCTCATTAACCAGCGAGCAGTATTTCACATATGTCAAAGGTAATCATTTGAATTTTTTGTAGGAAAGATCTTTTTATTCCTTTTAGTGTAATTTCCATGTAATTGTCTGTTTCCTGGCCAGAATTTTTTACATTACGAATAAACAAACTGCTGATACATATATTACAGTAAAACGATAGCCGGAAAAATGCATTACGAATCATACAATTCATTTAGAAGTATAATTCGAGAAGTTAAATATTCTGTATTTTATTTTAACAACGTAAGAAAATGTTTTCATTAATTTTTTTAGAATGTACATAACTACAGCTCTTTGTTTTCCTTTCTTTAAACCCAACTCTTTTAATAATCACCCTTATTAGCTAAAGGGTTAAAAAGTGCATCCCAAATATCTCTAATAATCAACTTTATTATATGCTGTGTATTCCTTAACATCCCTCTTCCTCTACCTTTTTATATTCCTTCAAACACATTTCACCTACCACAGGACCAACTCCCTTAAAAAAGGACTTCGACTTCCCTCTAAACCAAACACTCCAATCCCCAAATCCCCACCCTCTTTGATAATACTTAAAGAACCACCATGCCACCTTGACCCAAGCAAAGACTCGAAAAACTGCTTCACCTGTCCTCTATCATCACAGGTGGACCAGACACAAAGGCTCGAGGAACAGAAGCACTTTGTTCACCGTTTGTTTCCTCGGTGGTAGACAACGTACTGTGACCTTTAGGCGAAAAGAGCAGAGGACTTCGGGCGACACGGTGGCAGAGGGGGGGAGGGCGCAGGAAAGAAGAGGAAAGGTGCGTGCCTGCGTGACGTAGCTTTCGCAGGCCATCACGCATATGTTACCCTCCCCTCGAGAGGAGCGGAGGAGACCTCGTACGCGCTTACAATGCGATCCGCGGGGTCATTCCACCTCGGCCACCTTCTTCGGCTTCTTCGTATTCGTCTGTGCCTCTTCCGCTGTGTATCTGGCCAGCGAGTGAACTTTGTTCCGCCGGGACGTAGGTGTCCAAGGTGCTTTATGACGAGGGTAATCCTTTCCTCGGGGTCGACGGAAGGACGTAGGTGTCAGCGCTGGGCGTGACCCGCGCGTCACCGGGACCCGGACGAATGGAGGAAGTTGGCGCAGAGAATGGCTCTTTCTTCGGATATTGTCTTACCGAGATCGCGGAGGAAAGAATACGGAATTCAAGGAATTGAAAATATATGATAAAGTAAATATCAATAAAAGATAGATCGGTTATCTCGTAAAGTCAATTATTTATAACCCTCTCCGCAATAACAAGCAACGATAAATCAAGTTTCTTACTTATTGGTTTGTTACATAAGCAGAAAAAGGAGTAGATATTTGTATAATAAGAAAGATTGCGTCATAAATAGGAAATTGAAGTGTAATAACCAGAATACGAATATGAATCTCTAATTTCCCTGAATTAGCAACAAAATTTGATACACATTACACCTACGATTCCACCATTTTGTGTTAGAAAATGTTTTAAACATCTACGTGTCTACCGGTATCGCGATAAAAACGATCAGCGTCTCAAGAACCGAGAAAAATCACACGACAGGCGAGAATAACAAGCAACTCCCACGACTCGGTAGCTCGTTTCTCCGTCTGTTCGATATTCCTCGGCGAATCGTGTTATGCAATCGATTTATCACGGCCAAAGGAGACCATTCTCTAAAGGGCAGAAAAAAACTGTACCTCTCGAACGGATCGGCCTGCCATAATTCCGTCTTTAACATACGGTGACACTCGGGAAATCGCTAGACCGACGCGTACAACCGTTTAGCATCGTGCGAAGATAAAACCGATTAGATATGCATCTAAACAGGTTAATAAACCACCCACACGTCGCTACACACCGCGCGTTGGAACGTTTCCACACGCAGTTCTGACGGAATCTTACACGTCCTGGTACCGTTTCTCTTTCCCTCTTTTGTACCTCCGAGCTCTTCGAATCCCTGTCACCCTTGCCTGACGTATCGACTCACGACGACTTGGCGAGTTTACGAGAAGAGAAACTGTCACCTGTCGCGAAGTGAAACTCGAAGAAATAGTCGCGTAAAATTTTTCTATCGTCGCGCATGATTTGATACATTACTCTTCGATGCGTTTATTGCAATGTTGGAGAGTGGAAGTGTTCTAGATGTCAGAGAAGGTATTCAACGGTGGTCGAGAAAGAGCAAGATGGCTCGGAGCGCGAGAAACGATTAGCACCGACAATCCTCCTTGGTCCTGTTGCTCGAGGGAACAAGAGACGTTGCAGGAGTAGTGGAAGTCAGGTACGTGGGTCGAGCAAGGGTCAAAGTCGGACCACGACGAGTCACCTGCGGTGTGACCGATGCGAGCAGCCAGCAAACGCGCTCGCTATCATCTCACCGAGTCCCTGGCCTTCTTCGTCATCGTGGCTAATGCTAACTGCGAGCCTGCTGGCGTACAGTCATTCGCAAAACTCACTCGCGTCCGCTTGTTTAACTATTTAATATTCGTACCGCCGTGAAATCATTCATTTACGTCGACTCTACTGAAAGTAATATAACAGGAATAAAAATATTCCAATAGCCGAGACATTCATTTTCCAATAATTAAATTATAAAATAAAACTGAAATACCGTTAATTACCAAGGCCGTTTATCCCGTCGTTTCGAACACACGTAGCATCAGAATCAATAGTTCCCACAATTAGTCGCGCCACCAATCAAACCGCATTGTTCAATATTCATCGACGAACAGCGGAGCCCGGTTGCGCCACGTATGGCGTGTCAAGGAGTTCGTCAATAATTATTCCAACGACAAGAGCCACGTTAACGAACGCAATTAGTGTTGTGGAATGGGATGTCATTGATCAATTGGTGCTTTCGAAGGACATAAAGGTACCTCGATTGAATTTTTCATCATCGCCGAGGGAAATAATTATTTGTTAAGAATAAAATGAATAATATACTGATTTGTCAATGTACCATTATTTCACACGTATTTTCGAATGATGTATCATCCTGGAGTGTCATCAGGAAACGGTTATATGACCCTCGATGACTGTCTATGGCCAAGGACTTGGTCACCTTTCCTACGTCTGTATTTTACTCGACTATCGGTTATCCGCTCCTCGCGCATGTGACGCTACATAGTAATTGATGCTGGCTTAGCAGTAATTACCGACGTAATATATTGCCGTCCTAAGAGTAAGCATCCTGCTTCTTGCACGAATAAAACGTAGCCAGAGTCAGCTACTCGGTGTTTGAATAATGAGCGTCTTTCGCGTTTCCCAATGGGCTCTTGATCCTGTGTCTCATAAAATGATCGCTGAATGTACATATCCGATGTACAGCATAAATATAATATTAAGGCTGTGTTTCCGAATAGCCACCCCAAAATTGAGAACTTAGGTTCGGTACATAATCTAAATTAACTACAAGAAACCGATTAAAGTTGATTTCAGAGCTGGATGTCTTACCGTTATCGAGATATCGTGGTAAGGTTAGGTTAGTTTAGGCAGTATCGAATAACGCATGCGCAGTGTTGAATAGCGCATGCGTAGTCCCAAAATTGTACAAAAATTTCTTACCCCGATATCTCAAAAGCTCTGAAACCAACTTTAATCGGTTTCTTGTAGTCAATTTTGAGTTCTCAATTTTGGAGGGACCATTCGGAAACTTATCCAATATTAATTATCAATCGTGAACTTTATAAAATTTTTTTAAAGGCAATTTCAATCTAAACTTGCAAATCAGGGCAAGGGAGTACGATCAGCGCTGGGATCGCATAGCCATGGGGAAGCCGAAAAGCGTGACCGATCCCGTCGATTACAGTTTCGTTCGGCGATATCGTCCGTTTGCTAATTAATCGCGAGCATGTCGCGGTATTCGATCGAGAACGGGGACCAGGTGGAGGACATATCGTACTGTCGTATAGAAGGACGCCGTGCGATGGGCCACCCACGACAGGCCCTCACGGTATCGTCTACAAACGTAAATTAGCGACTTATCGTATCGAGTTGGTCGTTAAGCGGTTCGATCGGCGCGAAATTCGAAGACGTTCTCGTGACTCGGTGATACAGTGTACATAGGAACGAAGGTGACTTAAAGATAGCGGACACTGCAGGCTGATTTTAGTGTAACTGTGATTCAAGAAAATTTCTGTTAGATATTCCCAAAATAAAAAAAATTGTTCTAAATCTTCGTTTCATAAATTATAATCCCAAAAAATCAAAGGAATATTCCTCGTGCTTAGAAACGACAGCTGATTTTTCGATTCACCCGGTAGAAAAAATTGCTCGAAACTTTGCGTCGCCTTAGCTGACCTGGACAAGGGTCCAAAGGTCGACAGACGAGGAATGCCGACCGCTGATATACCTCGCTAATGAACCCTCCGCTCTCGTCCGTCCCGTCTATTTACCGATGGACAGGGAAACACCGTGCAGTCGAAACTTCTCTCTCTCCGTTCGGTCGTTTTCGACCGGCAAAACGTCTTAAAAAGCAATCGAACGGCCAAAGGCCAGCCAGTGACTCGGTTCGAACACGTAGGTCGATATCTTCGATACTACGTGGAATCCTTTTCGATGGCACACCTCTCCAAGAGATTAGACGATCTTGCGTAAAGTTCTCGCAATTACCCTTCAGGACGAGTCAATAAAAGCTCTTCGTGCCTGTTAATGGGTTGTTCGAAACGGTAAACTTTAACCTCGCGGACTCGGGTCTCCTTAAACGTGGACCATCGAGGGAATTCCATAAAACGCTCCACAGCTGTGTCTTTACGATAATGTATATCCTGATCGCTGTTACCACCTACTAACGCGACTATTATAGGATTCGTACGGCTTGATATCGCGAAAGAATGTAATCAAGAGACGTTCGAGTAACCTGCAACGCAGTTGGACGTACTGTTCGTTATGGAACACTTGAAACATTTACGAACCATGATATCGGTATAGGGTGCTGCTTTCAAAACATTACCTTGGTAATTCAATTTTCAAACTCAACGTGTCACGTTTCAACCTGACAGCCAGAGTTTTTAATATTCCAGTTACATTTATTGAATAAATCCTTATAGCAATCAATTTCAACTAAACCTTCCGCAACCATGGAATTCTACATTTAATAACTGTCATGTTCAGACAGCAATTCCATTACCAACAGATTTTCGTGTCTCAAGCAATGGCCGAGATTCGTCGATAAAAATCCCATTAACCATTACTTTTAATTGCAAGGACGTCGTGATCACGCCTTCAGATCAGATCGGTAGATAAACTAATCGCGATCGGATATCAGGGTTGTTACACAGGGAATGTAGCCCGACCCAATTGCTTCTCGTTTGATCGTTTCAGCCAAGTGCCGTTAGACGGTTTTTTAATCGCCACCGCGAAGAACGTGCTACATAAGTACTAGAGCAATTAGCTGGTAAGACCTCTTCATCGATATACTATCGATCGCCATTTGTACGTGTCAAGGTGTCGGGACCCTCTTGTTGCTCGGTTCTCATGCATAAACATCGCTGTGACAATGAGAATTATCGGCGAACGGCACGCAAGTAAATGGAAACGCGAAGCTTGTTTCTTTTTAACGAGCCACGATAAATGCTGCTTGATTTCTCTGTTTCCAACCGAATCGTGGCATGTCTTTTAACTTCGAACGATATTTCCATTATCGACGTGTTAAATATCGTGATTGCAAAAGCACTAGAAATAAAATTACAATTTTCTTTATAAAAAGGGCTTTATAGCTTATTAAAAAAAGAGTTTCAACCCTGTATCTCAACCGGAAGGGTAGTATTTTCCCTATTTTCAGGTTTCCAAAAAATCTGAAAAAATTCTAGAATATTCTAGACACGTTTCTTAATAGAAACTTCTACCTTTAGTTTGATTAAAAAATTTTACAGCAAGGAAATAGGAGAAAGCATTGAAACCGCTATTCAATTTACCTCTCCGTATCCACCAAAGTGACCTTTCCGAAGCTTCGGCCGGACAAAGAGAAGAAATATAGCAAGTAGAAGAAAGGAGAAGAGGAAGAAGAAGGGACGGAGAGTAATAGAGAAGCATCCCGATATGGTCATGCTCTCCCAATGCAAATGAGAGGCGAGAAGAGTGTTGCTTCAGCGGTAGGCGAATGAAAGCTCGAGCAATTAAATTCTCATTGGAAGGCAGACACGTGTTACCGCGTGTCTGACGAGCCGGTCATGGCGATCGCGACCTCGAGATCCACGATATCTCGCGTTACGCGACAAATCGGTCCCTGCTTCCTCGTCTCCCTAACGACAGTTTCATCGTTTACCTTCGTTCTCATTGGTCTTCGATACGATTTTTATCCTGAAGAAGCAACTGTTCGCGAAGGCTACCCCGATTACACGAGCCGAGTAACGCTAACGCGTTTGATGGGTGTTATTAGAGGAACGGCTGGTAATGTATTCCTTTCCCGTTCCCCAAATGTCTCGTAATTGCCGCTCGTAATGAAAGAGAAACAGCTCGAAGGAAAATGAGTTCGCGAATGCCACCTTGGGTGGCATAAACTGTTCGGTTCTTAATGCGGCCCGCAGATGCTGGAGCTGTTTCGTTTAAAATTGTAATTGCTGGGTGGTCGTCGTGATAGGATGAATCTTAAGCAACTTGCCAGGAGAAAGTAACGGAGATTATTATATCGATCGTTCCTTCGTTGGGAGTTTCAATTATTTATTTCTATTCACTCGATGCGTTGCTACAAGTAGCCTTTAAACATCATTAAAGAACGTCTTCGAATATTGATTAAACGCAGCTTCCCTTTGACACGTGTCACAAGCGAAGGTTGAAATATCGTACCCCTCGTGTGTTAATCTTGTCCAATGATTAAATATCTCCGTCGCGACACTGTCCGGTATAATAAACCGTGTGTCTCTCTAATGGTAGGCAAAGCAATCGCCATAATTCAAAATCCGCCGTTCCTTATCGAACGGCTTGGTAAAAGTTCTCCTAGACAAATCACTGTACACCGGCGTAACGTCGTTATCATTCCGGTGGTACCTCGTTCGCTGGCCCAACGGCAGCCGTCCATCGAGTGAACGCTAAACGAAATAATTACCACCGTCGATGCAGCGTTCCACCGCGTATCAACGGCGACCCGTTCGCGTACGTACGGCCGCGTGTCGTTTAAAGGAATTATCACGACGTCCGTCCGACGTGGACGATTAATCTTCGCCGTGCGCGGCGCGGCCTTTTCGTCGTGCTAGCTTCCACGGCGTGGCAACGAGCGCGGGAGGAGGCTGCCGATCGAGAAGAGGAAGGTTTTCGCCTCGGTTATCTCGTCACGACGATCTGCCGACAGATACATCGCGCTCCTTGACACGTAACAATGCATGCATGAATTAATAGCAGCCGCTGCCGTGCTCGTACTTCTCCTCGCTTACAGCCAGATTTACATCTTTATCGTGGCCTGGGAGGTGTCTCGTTCGAACCTCCGCCACTCGAACGGCCGCGGTTCCACTCCCTCTTTTTTTTTTTTTTTATTTTTTTTATTTTTTTATATCTGCACACCTTCGTCGCAAGGTGTGCGCGGTTTTTTCATGCGCCACCTGTGTGTCGTTCGGATTTATCGCCGGATAGGTGGCTGGGAACTCGTGACGTTCGCTTTCAGACAGGTTTCTGGGAAGGTTCGGCGTTCATTGAAGCGATCGCTGCCGGATACTTTGTATGAAATTGGAACTCAGTTACGAGGGTTTTGATTCACGGATGGCGGAGCAGAATCTTTGCTGATCGAAACTCTGATTAACGCGTCAAATTTTGTTAATCTGCGTTATGATCGACTCGGACACTGCTGTCCAAGGGTTAATTTGAAGAATAAATAAAGTTCTCGAGGGTACAGAATGCAAAGTTTCTTTAATCTTGATCTTACTTGCCATCAGATTAAGGCTCCTGCGTATAGCAAGTTTCATCAGCAACATTGTCCTTCGAGGTAATTAAAATTAGTAATTCGCGCAATTAATTGAATCAGTAATTAATTAAACACCACAGAGAACACGGAGTTTATCGAGGATCGTCGGGATCCGTTAAACAGATATTGTCAAAGAGATCGACAACCGATCGAGGGATAAAGAAAGGTGAATGTAATTAATGTATCGAGCACGGTTGATAGAGGAAGTGTTAAAATAGAAAAAACCTAGATACTTTCACGGGTGTAGTTTGGAGATAGTTGCTTAATTATCGCATGCTAATCACGGCAAAATTTCGTTCAATGACCGCTACGGATTCCTTCCTTCCGTCTGGTCATTTTTCATTGTTTTAATTAACATCATCCGCTTGGTCGAATGTAAATCACGTCTGGCTCTTTTATTATTCCGGTTCATAGTTTTTTATACGCCTTCTGTTTTTCGTTTCAAGCATCGTAGGCTTTGAACTTGCTGAATTTACTGAATCTAAATTTAGTAGAATTTAATTTAAAATCGTTTAAAAACTATATGAAACTTTATGGAATTATGTTCTTTCTGATATAGAATGTCTAAAAGAATCGATGTACGTAAAAAAAGAGTGCAAAAATCGATTTATTAAAAAGTGCATGTGCATCGAGTAAGTGCATCGCTGCACTTGATTTCAGATATCTCCTAAACTATTTTGTATTCAACATTTTACCCTAATACTTTCTGATACAGAATGACTAAAAGAATCGATCTACACAAAGAAAAGTACAAAAATTCGTTTTTGAAGAAAGTGCATGTGCATCGGGGTAAGTGCATCGCTACACTTGATTTGAGATATCTCTCAAACTATTCTGTTTTTAACATTTTACTTTAATACATATTTGGAAGTGTTAAAAAGGCTGCAAATATCAAAAGACCATGATTTGGTAGCTCAGAAATACTCGAAGTTGCTTCGATACCAAAAGGTTAACACTTTCATAAATCTGTCTACCTATATTTCTTTAGGCGATCTGACTTATTCGATTCTTTCATAGTTTTCCTGCGATCAATCATACCAAAGTGTGAGAATACCTCGTGGTACGATAGACACGGTTATTTAAAACAAAAGTACATTTCTACGAAAAGATATCCTATTCAAATATATCTGAAATAAATTCTCGTGTATATCTACCTTTACAACGAATCCCGTGAGACGAATACTTTAGTATTTTTCTATAAGAACTTTTCTGGAGAAGGTTGATATCCAGGAAACAATGTTCTGCTTACCTGAAACAGAAAAATTTAATTCTGGTTAGAAAATATATTAAAGTCTCACCTGGCAACCAACATTTTAATTAATTGCTAATTAAATTGTATGGCCGTTGCCTTATTTTTTAATTAGCTACCACCAAAAGAATATGAAAAGTATCCCAGTAATTTGACTTGGAACGGTTTACACGCGCCGAGGGTTTCGATGGTCATAGGAGATTTATGAAATAACGGGGTGCTTTAGTATTGAACTTAGCGTATTCCATGGTTGTCTGTGCCAATAGAAAGTTTCGGATCCAAAGGTCACAGCCTTCGTTACAACTTGCTCGGTCAAACGTGCATCGTGTAATTCATCAAGATTATAATTGGCGGCTACGTAACCGTATGCATAAATTATGAGCCGATAAATTGAATCCAACGCAGTTTTGTAACACTCTAGCATGCATCACAATGTTGCCTGTGGCAAATGTAATCGATCATCGAACCGATAAGACCGAAGAACGTGTTTGATTTATTCATTAAACTTCGTTTTTTCCTCAAAAAAAAAGAATCAAGTTGATTCGTTCGAAAATATAAAAAATTAGCTAAATCATATAATCTGATTCTATTAAAAAATTCCATTACATTCGGTTGATTAATTCATCTAATTAGATTATATAATTGTAACGAATCAGCTCAAACTTACTCAAACCTGTTTGCAGATTAAAGATCTTTCAATAAATATCTTTGCAAATTATACACAAGATATTTTGATGTGTATTAATTTCATTTGCCGCCTAATTGAACGCCTGTTTATCTATTAAGGCACTTTTCCAAAGCTTGATGTACACCAATTTATTAATAATCAAACCTGTACCAACTTAACACCAATCACCATTGTTCCTCTATTAATTAAAATCATTTAACAGTTTATAAAAATTTCAAAGAAATCGATGCAGACTAAAGGGTCATTCACCTCTTCAGGGTAAAGAACACCAAGTTCACAGTTGCTACAGTCTTCGAAAGGTTCGTTCAAGCTTCTTCTTGAAAAGAGGCTGAATCGAATGCGGCCCAACAACCGGCACCTCGGTCCCTGTGCCATTATCACAACTCGTTACCAACACGCTCGCAGAGAGCTGGGGTATCCAGGTTTCTACGCTGCTGGAAGGATTCATGGGGCAAACGTTGACACGAATGACGACTCGTACGACGGTCACGTGGGCAGGACACAATGCAGGGTGCGGCCTCACCTCTGACACGTCGAGGTCCCGACCTATTCCCGTGTACACGGGCCAAGGTGTACCATTGTGTGGGGGGCTCAACGTGGTGCCCAACCCACGTGAAACGCCAACACGCGACGAAGCTCTAAGCTGAGCCTCCTTGGAATTTCACCGCTCCAGGAATACGACGACGGCCAACTCTAAAACCTTTGCTACGTGGCACCGAGATACCGGCTCCCTCACCGTTCTAACAGGATTCGACGAAACGGAAGAATCGGACACTTCTGTAGAGAATGTTCGACCGAATGTGGGTGGAAGTGGAGGTTGTACAGGGCGGGGGATGGAAGTCGGGCTTGGACTTAACTGATTTCTATCCGACAGACTTGCATTCGTTCAACTATGCAGATGCAGAGTTAATATACCGTGCAAAATGTCAAACGCAATTAATTATAATTATTGCAATAAAACATGAGAAAATTAATCTGAACTTTCGAGATTCTTATTATACCGATGGAATCTGTATTAATAACCGGTTACTTTTAAGTGCACTGTTTGAGATCAACAGTGTCTTATCTTGTCTCTTATGATTCTTAATAAATTGATGAAGTTTGTGCTGATAAGAAAGCGCTTTTGAGCTGTCTGTATAAGATCATATTGGTGATAAAATGGATCTTGATTAAATGGAATGGAGATCACGTGTACGAGTCACGTTCGAAGTTACTGTGTGGGATGAGTTTAACCCGAGGAAAATGAAATATTTTATACGAAGACTGATCGAATGCCGGGAGGAATTTGATGCGCGGAAGAAACGCAGCTAAGCCCTCGGAAAGAATGAAATTTATTCCCGCAACAGCGGGCAAGAGTACTCTGCCGATTGCCATCGCGAACGTGTCCACTTGAACATCCTCGTCCTAACGGATTATTACGGGACGTATTACCGCGAGGCTTCCGTAGGAAAGGGGTCGTTTGAAAGCCGATTATCTCCGCGATATTCCGCGGCCACGGAGGCTCGCTTGACATCTTTCTTCCCTGTTTCCTCTTCACCTTCACCTCCGCATCTTTCCGCGGAGGTTAATGCGACCGAAAGCGGTGTCCACGCGAGTCGTGGACGCCCACGGCATCCTCATATCTTACCGATGAAGACATTTACGAGGATCCTCGCACGGGGCACCCCACCCACCTCTCCGCCAAGATAGCCACAAAGCCTTCTGATGTCACTGTTCTCCAACCGTTGCCGGTCTTTTCAATTCTTCCTTCTATTCAACGCGATTCCCTCTCTCACGGTTCAACGTAGCATTAGAGACGACGAAACGGAGTTTAGAAGCCGGCTTTACGGCTCATCTGATGAATTTTTATGGCTTTGGGAACCTGTGGTCCGAGGACCCCCTAGGAACTCCTGTGTCTTCACGAAGAAATGTTGTGAACCTATTGTGAAATAAAAATAAATAAAAACTTGCCAACTTCTACTCAGAGTTTTCAAAGTATCAAGACTACAAAGTTGCAACCTACGCGAAAGTTCTTTAACGACAAAGAAAACGGAATTCATGATAAGATAATGCGAAGTGGAAACTCATGTTCTATTCATTCTTTTTATTTTTTTAATAAAGGCAAGAATCGTCAGATATTCCCAATACGAAGGAAAACAGACTGAAATTTACGAAACGTGCTTAGCGGACGTACTTTCACTGGCGGTACAATAAGTAATAAATGCCATGCACATAATGAAACGGATAATGTATCAAACGCTGATCAACCATTCTGACGCAACACACCTTTTTCGGGATTCGTAAAAATATTAATCCACGGCTTTCTAATATGTTAATAACGAAGCGAGCGTCACGACGGTATCAGGCATTACACGATCGAATAATGAACACTTGTTTCAAACGTCGAATTAAAAGACAAACGGTTTTACGAGGCTACGTATACCTATGGCTACCATTGATCCGGCGTCTCGCGATTATGATAATCCTTTACGACTTCACAGTTTTAATTTAATTGGCTATACCCGTGACAGCGACGTCGTTCCTCGATTCAGGCTAATCTAACGCCGAAGACGTTGCAAAATGACTTTGTAATTGAACAACTAAACACCAGTCTTTAAACGTTGGCGTTCATAATTTATTGCTTTCGATTAATATAAATGAGTGAATTTATATCTACCAGGGTGGTAGAGCTTCTGGTGTTGTTATTAAAATATTTCAACTAATCACCTAGTATCTATACGATAACCTATTGTAGGAGAGGGGAAAAAAAGGTGTTTCGTCTCGGGATCGTCTGTCAGACTCGTCTCTGCCCCAGACACCTATCATACCACAATTTGGACTGCATGCCGGGCGACCGCCAGCGAGAACACTGATCCCCGATCATCTCGCCGCCACCTAGCGGTCCCCGGCCCGAACTAAATGCATCCGGGGAGACGGAAACTCTCCTCTCCGCCTACACTATCTAGAATTTTTTGGGGGTGGGCCAAATTCTTAGCCTAGAATCAGGAAACGAGGATTCTCGGTTTTTACCCTGATTTATATCAAGAGTTTGTGAAAAATAGCCTGATGCGAAAAATTTTACAATTAAAAATTTAGAATAGCGAGGGACCTTATTCCGAGCCCTAGCTAGTTACGCCAATGGCTGTAGCAACAAAATTCCCCGCAGATCGGAACAACAGAAGCAAGTTGGAGGAGAGAAACGTGCCGACCGGAACAATGTCGCCAGAATGTATACGCCTCGACCTCGAACCTCTTCGAGATCTCGTTCACACGGCGCAACGTTCATGCTCATGCGGAAGGATTTGCATTTTACAAAAAGGATCGTCGAGTATTCTATCGAGTGGCTCGTGGAATACGTGCGGCTAGAAGCGGGACCTCGTTGGTTCTATGAAGGAGCCTGGACCGAGCCGGCGTGTTCGCCGAACAAGAAAAGCTTGTCTCATCCAGGGTCGGAGTCGTTACTTATTTACGCAGGCTGCATTGTCGGGAACAATTGCGTAGGCCAGGCCATTAAATCTTCGACCTTTGTGTAATTACGCTTATGGGTCAGGTGGGCCGACCTTTTGGCGAAGAAGTCGGAAGAAAATGAATTGCCTCAGACCGTTCAGCCATTCTGAATCGCTTTGATTCTAAAAAAGAATCTCCACAAAAGCTCTCGCTTTTATTATCCGACGAATTTGTTTTTGCTTGATGAATCCGATGAATTGGAGATTAATTGTTATTAAAACGCGATTGTTTTGTAATAATGGCATTGAGAAGTTTATCTTTGGATGTTGTATCATAGCGTATGAATAGGAATTATTATTAAGCATCATTATTGTCGTTGTCACCCGGGTCTTTTGACGATGAGAACCGGAGTCTTAAGGAGTTTAAAAGCTTCGCAAATGATCCTGAAGAAACGGAGAGAAAGAGCAGATATTCGAAAGGGCAAAGGGGACGGAATCCGAAGAACCGAGACTTTTCAGACAGACGGAGATACGTGCCTGGCCGTGGATATGCAACGGTGCAGATTAGGCCGTTTCAGGGAACGTGACCGTAGACGTGCGGGCACGTTGCAGCACGTCGCGAAAGTCAGAGGTGACGTGTCACCGAAGGTGACGACGATTCAACGCTGCGTTGTTGTGCAACAACAGCGAAATAGCGGCTGCCGTTGCACGCGAACCAACGGTAACGTTAATGATCCTGATGCGCCTAATGGATTCATTAAGCTCGAAATCTAAAAATACTCAACAGAGACCGCTAGAATTCAAAAATAAAATATTCCGAAGTAGATGAAATCAAACCAAAGGAAGTGAAACCCAAAGACAAAGGACTTCCAGCGACAAATAGGCGTAGTCCAAGATTGAGAACCGCTGATCCGCATAGAATGAACGCAAGGCGGACCGGTTCGGGTCACGGAGGAGGCTTCGATCCTTGCTCGTGTCCTCCTGGAACGAAACCTCCCTCTTCAGCCCTGTTCGCGTGACACGCGCGGTTCGTGCGTGCGCCTCGGTACGGGCCCGGCTTCCTCGAAGATTGAAAAAACGACACGGGACGACACTCCCGAGAGGAGCGTGCATCATCGGGGAAAAATGAAGAAGAAGGTTTCCAGTCGCGACGCAACGATATCGTCGATCGATGTCCTCTTGGATATGTCAGTGCAGCGAGATTTCAACGAGCCGATAGCCGCTCCACTCGTGTCCTGCCTCCTATAAACTGACACGCGGCCAGATCGCGAGAGGACGCCTTGTAAAGCGATATTAAAGGATTAGTGTCTCGCTTCGTAGGGCCTTGAGGAGCTTTCGACCGGTTCCTGGCAGGCTGCCCCGCGATATTGCCCGATCCTACCGAGAAAGATCGATGGTCGCTTATTTTTCGGAACGCGAAGGACCGAGGGAGTGTTCTGAATTCGGTTCGTTCGAGCTGGCGACTGGATTCGATGTGACAGCTTATGAATAGTATACATACTGCTTCAAAACAAGTGGACACGACTTCAATGATGAATTCATTTAGAATAAATAAAATGAGAAAGTTTCTAATGTGATACACCTTGTATTAGAAGTCTGATACTCTAACTTAATTTTAGCACACAAATTACTGGCGATATAAAAAAAGATTCCAAGCAATTTTGTTGATGATTAAGTGCTAGTCTCATAGCTGTATATGAAAAAGAAAGTAGACGATTAATCTTTGTTCAAACAAGGCTCATTTTTTATATCCAGCGTTAATAAACCACCTTTTTAAGTAAAAAAAACAATTCTCATGATATGTGATTAAAATAAATGACTATTTTTGATATAATGTCTATACTAGTCTTTTCAAGAAGCTCGCTATTTATCAAGAATCTCTCGGGTTATTAAATAATTTAGCGATTGCGAAAGGAGAGATGAATTATTTGAAGTAATTTGTATTTAAATTTCTATTTGAAACGCACTTGTCGCTGTAGACAAACTTAATGTTCCAGGTTACTGATCCTAGGTGTACAAATTGACGATTAATCATCCCTTTGAAATGATTTTTAAGCCGAGTGTTGATAGCGGTTAATAGCAATTACGTTAGTTCTTTTTCTAAAGAGAAAACGACCAGTGATTTATTACTCCTCAGCCGTGAAGAGACACTAAAAGCCTCGAGGTTATTTTATTTTGGATTACAACACACGATCTCGAACACATTCATGATCATAGGGTACAATTGATCTAAAGAGTTACTTCAGCAATTTTAACGGAACTCTTTACCGAAGGATCGAAAGGAAGAAATGATTGCAGCATTGAATAAATGCATAAAAATGAAATATTCATATGTCCTCGTACATAATCCACGAATATTTCGGGCACACCCAAAATCTTATTCTGTTACATCATGGTTTCTTTAACCCAGTTGGTGGTCATTCCTTTTTTTCTCTGCTCGGGGAACAGGATGTGACATCACTTTCCACGGTCAGATGGGTTGCGTGAAAGTATAAAATTAATTTCTCATACCTCCCCCTGCACGATGTTGCATAAAATTATTAATAGACTGCTTCTCTAAGGGAATTAATGAAAACTTTCAGGAGCGATTGTTAATTCTCTTCGTCGATCGAAACGTCTCGATTTCCCGAAATAACCATTAGACAAGGGCCGCGGGTATCTAAGACAAGCCGGGTCAATTGATTCCTCCTGGCTGGTCAGCTTTCGTAACGGCGAAGGGATCGGGCATGGCGTGCCAATCAAAATGCCCACGGGGGCGCTTCAGGGCCGATCGTTAAACCGATTTCGAGAGCGTGGAGATCGTTGGCCGGCGGGCAGGTTCGCGTCGAGCCCACGTAGAAGAGCCTCGAGCATCCTGGCAGCCTGTTTCTCTTTCTTTTCGAGCGAGGTCCCGTGACCCCGAAGCGTAGACGCGACCGCCAGGCTTCCAGGTTCAAACCGGTGCCCGTGTGTGCGTGCTGGAACATGCGTGTGGACGCCCCGTAAGGCGATGGAATGCGCCCGTCCCCGGCTCTTCTCGGATGGATGGCTTTGTCTTCGTGATCTGACGGCTCGCTCTGAAACCCACTCGGCTGGCAAACGCGCGCATCGTCCGCCCTGTTCATCCTGGGACCACAGGATCCGCATCGACAGGACACCCCTTTCGCCGTCCTAATCTACCGTAATCGAATTCTTCGGGGATTGTCTTCGTTGTTCACCTGATGAAGATATTCTAGCGAGAGATTCTTAAGGGTACAATTTCAAGCTGGTGGATGATCGTGATTTATTGCAATTAAATTCCTTGGCGCCAGCGATATTAATGTTCCTCAAAATAAATTTTATTTACTGAATTTTTGATAACCATCTTGCAAGCTAAAATAATTTGACCGAGCAAAAATGTCGAAGAATAACGAATGTTATTCGCTGGTAATGATTCCATCCAAATAAACGTTAATCGCGTATCACGCCGGGGTTGAATATTCATAAGCTCGTCCGTCTGAATAATCTTCCGGACGAAATGCCTTAAATCTCGTGGCGTCGTTCACGCGATACATGGAACTCGTTAACCCTGGGTCAATCGTTTCATCTTCGATGGCCTGTTAGAAAGTCGACGACAAAATGCACGGGCATGAATATGCAGCAGAAGCACATAGAATTTCAATGAAACCAGACCTCCGATCGAACGATGCTGGGACAAAGCTGAGACATTGATGTCTCTACCCACGAGGATGACAACGAACGAAAATCCATGCTTTCTATGACCGCAAAACTAATTAATTATGAAGTCAATTAGCATCAGCTTGCTTACATACCTTCAGGAAGCAATAAAGAAACCTGGTCGTTTCGTATTTGAAAAACAGACGAAGGGAAATTAGAAATGTCTTTGAAAAGTTGTTAGTTCCATGAGATATTAAATAATAAATATCGTATTATTTTTCTCAAACTGCTTCCAGACTCTCCAGAGACGTAAATCGCCAACGTTGGTGGTTTAATTATACCGCTATCAATATTCGATTGGTTCGTCATTAATATTCAGTAATTTGTAATGTTAACCCAGACCTTAAGCTCTCCGGACACGTAATTATGATAATGACTGTTCGGATACGGTGTTTTATCAAAATTATTTTACGTGTCGTAAAAATTTTATGTGAATGAGTGAAGTTATACCTGTATTACACAAATCTCGCATAGAAACGCAATTAAAAACGCTGTTACTCCGACATGTTTATTCAAGTTTAATGCAGACTCAGTGAAATTATGATTTTTCGATGAAACATTAATCGGGAAACAGCTATCTAGGAGTCTAATCAAAACATACCGTTTTATTACCTTCGAGGATAAGACAAATGATAATAACGCTATAAATTAAATTTTTATGTTGGACTTTAGCGTATCGAATAAAGAATTTCGAAAAATTAGAAAGTCTGACGAAATTTTCTCCATAGTAATAATTGTTATACACAAAGGGACAAATAAATGACGAAAGCATCCAACAACCCTCGTCATCCAGCTTCAATTTTAACGACATCATCAGCGGATACCGTCATCAATCCGCGTTCTGTCATCGATCCGACCCTGGGTCTCTTTGCAAAACGATCGTTTCGTCTTTTTCATTGGAGAAAAACGGGCCGTGTACAGTTCCCGCAAGAAATTGATTGATTTTCTGCATACAGTGGCGGGCCACGAGGCAGCCCGGCTGTAATTAATGGATTGTTCGCACCTCGCCCACGCTATTTGTCTCTGTTCCTCTCTTTCTGAACCGCTCATCCTACCACGGACAGTTTGCACGGATCGTTCGATAATTAATCACCCGGTGGCGATCACCGGCTGCCAGAGTCCATTAACGAACCGATCGTCTTCGGTTTCCTATTATACGAGCAGTCTTCTTGAAAGCATCGACCGTTCACGGAATCACCTGTGATCTACATATTCGAGCACCAGTCTGTTCTACTTTTGATACTAAAATAGAACTCTCGAGGTAATTTTATTTCGCAACACATCGAATAATGAAAATTCGCGAAGGATCAAATTATTTTCACCCTTGTTTATATTCCCACCGACTGTTTCGGTGGAAAAATCGAGGAACAGGTGTAGAATACTTCGCAATCGTACAAGGCGAAGTCGATCGAAGCCAATAACTCTCACGGATTCCGCAGACAAATTTGTTGGAACGCTCGTGGTAGACGGAATTGACAGCTTCGGCAAAAGGGCAGACGTGTCTCGTTGCTATTCAGTTTCTGAATAGAGTCACGTTGCTGTTTCACGAGCGACACACGCCACGATTTTCGCAATGTTAATCATTGCGCCAGCTTCCATTCCCGAACGAATATGCGCATGCATTATCCACCGATGCCACGTTTCATTCTTTTCCACGACACGTAAGAACGTACAGAACGTCGACGAAAAAAATTGACGAGGACAATTAATTCGAGGCGCGATTTGTAGGGATCCACTCGACATGGTCGTGGCTGGTTCTTGCCGAGAGAGCGATTAACATCCTCGTGGATGAGCCTTGAATAAGTTTGCAACAATACTTTTGCGGCGGAAGCTTCGTTCGTTTGGTCAGATAAAGCGATCCGTTGGTATAAATTAAACCGTTGAGAGTGCAAATTGATCAATTCCATTCTGTGAAGTGGAGAACTAATTACAAGACTGTAATTACCGTGAAATGTCACTGTAATTAATAATATCTGTTTTTTACGATAGGTGTTTGAATTGAAAGTCTCGCGGTTTGACATTATCGCTCATCTATAATCAATAATTTAAAAAAAATAGCCAACGCAATGAATTAATTATCGATCTTTGTAAACACCTGTGCGTAACAAAGTTCCGCGACTGACACTGAGATTAGTTATCAACGTCACTCGAGTAAAGGTTGAATGTTAAATATCGGCACAGATATTACATTAAACATTAAGAGCCAAGGACGAAATTCCAACTTTATATGCCACCCACTATATACACTTTCAGTTAATCTGTACGTCGAACTGCAATTTCCTTGCAAATGCTTATTTCTATTCGACTGGAAATGTCACACACCGGTAATTATTTTAAACGTTTCCGTTCACTCACATCTGTCATTTCTAATACTGTTCCTTTCAGCAATAATATTCCATTGGTGAATGTATTACCGAATAATTCATTACTGAATTCGTTATACGGAATTGATAACCGAGCAGAAATTTATCAAAAATATTGCCAAATCGAAAAATAATCCGAATCGACAGGTATAGAAAGCCTCTTTAGCAAAAGGGTTAATTAACCGATACTCGGCGCGTATTAACACGACAGGAAAAGTACAGAGGGGGATCGATTGGTGAATTTATTACCGAATTCGTTATACGGAATTGATAACCGAGCAGAAATTTATCAAAAATATTGCCAAATCGAAAAATAATCCGAATCGACAGGTATAGAAAGCCTCTTTAGCAAAAGGGTTAATTAACCGATACTCGACGCGTATTAACACGACAGGAAAAGTGCAGAGGGGGATCGATTGGTGAATTTATTACCGAATTCGTTATACGAAATTGATAACCGAGCAGAAATTTATCAAAAATATTACCAAATCGAAAAATAATCCGAATCGACAGGTATAGAAAGCTTCTTTAGCAAAAGGGTTAATTAACCGATACTCGGCGCGTATTAAAACGACAGGAAAAGTGCAGAGGGGGGTCAGAGAGGGGGGTTCGGTTGTTGGTCCCGGTTCGATTCGAGTCGCGTTTATGGTCGTCCGCGGAATAGTAATCAGCCACGACAACGCTTTTACTCATTGTCAGCGGTGGCTTCGTAGAAAAGCGCGTGACTGCCCTGACAAATTGGCCTACTACTCCCAATGGAGGAGGCTCCGCTCCGCGGGATCTACGGCCCTCGATCGCTCAAAGTAATTAATTATCGAGCCGGCCTCTGCCTCCTAGGAGATCGTGCCGATCCTCGGTGTCCGCGAAAGAGAGAGACAAACGGCGTGGGCGAGGTGTGAACGGTCCATTCATTATACAACATCGGCGAGGTCTTGCCTTTCAGCGACTCGTCGATGATGCTCTTTCGTTATTGTCACGCCGGGAACGTCGCTTGTCGTGCCGTGGACAACGATTAACGGCCGAAGGATAAATCGTTCCTTCGAAACCGAAGAAGGACGTGGGTGGTTGCCGTTGATGACCGCGGAGGTCTTAAAAATTGAAGGATGAACAATTGATGGAATTTTTTTTTGCTTGCGAATCCATTGAAGTCAATTTCCAAGTATTTTCAATTGTTTGCTATTTTGCTGAATGAAATCATTCTCTCTAATTATTAATCCTCCTCGTTTAATTCCAAAGCAATTCAAAAAGCTCCTGAATCATCCCGCCCTACATTCGTATCACCCTCTTCAACCTCCTATCAATCCATCGAACTCGTTACAGAGCTCATTAACGAACACCTTCGAATCGTTCGATTCATCGATCGAGGAAGCAGCTTCCTGCACCTGTCGATCGTTCCTGTCGTTCGATTATTCGAAAGAATGCGTTTCCCAAGATCGATGGTCGAGACACACGATTCGACTCGGCCACGATCTCACGGACGTTTTCGGAGGCGTCACGTAGCCGGGTGGCCCTGTGCCAAGAGGCCAGGCTGCCGCTGCACCTGCCAGGTCATTAGGGTACAAACGCCAGGTAGAGATCGACTTGGACGCTGAAGAAGAGGAGGAAGAACGGAGAGGCCGACCTCTCGGGAAGGATCGAGAGGGGAAACAAAAACTAGTGGGTGGAAAAAACAGGGTGCATCTGGGGGGAGGCCGAAGATTGAACGAGGATGTTGCATTAAAAGAAGCTGGGTGTTGGAGAAAAAAGTTCATGGGGAATTTGGGTTTACATTGTCTGATTGAAGATTTTCTTTGATTAATTAGATCATTAGATGATCTAATGTAGAATTTCTTCGAAAAGAAATCGCAAAGTACAAGAATTTGTCCACCAAGAGCGAAATACAGAAGCGTCCGAAGTCGACTAATTTCTCAAAAGGAAGCACGATACAGAGGAACGAAGCAACGACGACAAAACAGCAAGGAATCGCAAAGGGAAGAATAAAAAGGGGTCGAATAAGATGGAAACGGAACCAGGATACGCGGTGGTAGAGCGTGGAAGAAAGAAATAATGCAGGGGAAGAGAATTGCGGTTGGCTAGTGTAGCCGGTGAACACGGTGTAGAAGAGGAAAGAAAGAAGAAGGAGAAAGCCGCATCGAGAGAGGACCAAGAAGGAGGTGCCCGTCACGAACTGCGGGCTAATTGTCCGGGAGATTGCTCCTGCAGCCTGCTGTGCGCTGCTGTTGCTGCTGATGCTGCTGTCTGTCCTGCACGTTGTTTCCTCGACCTCGAGGCAACCTCCGGGCGTCCTTAAGATCTTGATCCTCTCGAAGATCCAATGGATCTTTTCTCGATTCGCGACGCGTATTATTCTTCTACAATGACGGACGATAGAAAATATTTTCGAGAATCTATTTATATTTATTAATTAATTTCCTGCCCGTTGTATTATTCGAATTTAACAAATTACAATTTGATCATTAGCAATGGTAATTAATAATTAGCGGAGAAACTCGATTCATTCCTGTTTGAAATCTATCCAACATGAAAAGCACTCGATTCAATTAGCAATCAATCATATTTAAAACACAATGAAAATTTCTATAATGACTAGTAAAAATCGTCCAGGCATCGCGAATAAATCTGCCCGATTCAATGCGATGATTACGCGTTACGTGATCGTGGCACACAGGAAGACACCACGTGCAATTAACCACGGAGGCACGAAAATGAAGGCAACAATAAAAATGATGTAATAAAACAGAGAAACTGAATCATTAGAAGACGCGAGACGTAATGAGTCTGAGAGGCGAGCCGCGTCGGCAAATAACTTCAAACTTACCGATACCGAGAAGATCTATGCGCTTTCAATTGCCTGCAATTTTATAACGAAATTACGTAACGCGATCGCACAATGCTCGATAGATCGGCGTAATAAATTCGCGATAAAAATCGCGACAGGAGTCGAGCGAAGCGAATCTCGAAACGAGGGAATCCTTTTTCGTTACGCGCTGATTTCCTGTTTCTTCGACTCACGTGAGTCACGTGTCTAACGACAATTCGCAATTTTCAGTTCACCAAAAATGGAAATAATGGCACGAGATTGGAGATCTCTCAATGACAGGCCACGATTTTGAAACTGTGTAGATGTGTCGCTTTAAGGGTGAATACAAATTGTTTCTACGAAAGACTCCTCTAACATAGACGTTGCTCCAAAAGCCACGGGCCCCCATAAATCGTCCGGAACAAAGGGAGAACGATGGAAAGCGAAAGAATGTTTGCCCCGTAACCAACAAGCTAATTATTCTACACGTATTCCCTTCGGCCGTTCGTACATGCAGGTCGGACAGAAGCGAGCTGATCCTAAAGGCTCCGTTAATATTGCCGAAGAAATTTATGCGGCCCGTAGCGAGCTCAACTCCGCCATAAGTTACGTAATTCAGCGCATGGTAGCACGTACATACTAGCCGAAGTAGCGGCGACGATAAATCTTCGAAACGCGGTAACTCACGATGTTTCTCGCCCCGGAGAACCGAGACACACACGAGAGCTTCGTTTCCACCGGAGAAAGGTCGAACGAGGCGAGTCCAGGATGAAAGAAAATAAAAAAGAATCAATCTCCTCGATGATGACGGGCCCTGGTAATCATTCGATCGATGTTCGAAGCGAACGACAAAGTTTAAAGGTTCCTTGCTGAAAGTTTGCACGGCAATTAGAGTGTCTCGGTTGTACGCAACACCTGATGAGTGAATAAATGAAGGAGATAGAGGATGGCTCGATCATTCGTCGAGTTTACGAAACAATTAGAATGTTTCAGAAAGAAGAAGAAGTAAAATCTATTTAATCCGTCTGTAATCTTATCTAAAGGTAAATAAGGAAATTCTTCAGAGCTTGGACGATGATTTTGAGATAAATTAAGGTAAGGAGGGAGAGAAGGAGCTACGGATGGTGTCGTGCGGCAGGAAGGCAACTCTCGCGAGTTAGATCGAAAGACGTCGATCGATCGCACGACGCTGCCAGTGATATAGAGAAATTTCTTGCCGCGGCACGTTTCTCCTTGTTTTACAGAATGACACGACGTTCGAGTCGACCCAGCATCGCTGGTATTAGTTGTGCACTCGTTCTTGCGAGCCTTCTTGCCTTTACCCGGAAATACCGACTACTATTCGTCGCTGTCTAACATCAACGAGTTTTTTTTTTATCATTTAGATCGTGGAAAGAATGTATCTTCTATCATAATTAACAGGTACAAGAGGAAAATTAAATATTTCTTAACCCTTTAACTGCGGGTGTGGTGTTGATACCATTGCAATAAAAATAAAATAAATACAGTTAAAAAAATCTTTTAAAATATCACTTCAGTAAAATAATTTATAATTAGAGCGATCGGCTGTGCTAAAAGTACCTGCGGTTAAAGGGTTAAATCTTGAAACAAAGTTTTTCCAACATGAAAAGCACAGATTATTATTATCATCGTACGATTGAATTGACGAGATGGCTAAAGAGCCTCCAAAGAATCAATCGGCGATAACGAACCGTGACTCGATGTTCGATAAACTTCTAGAAATAATCCCAACTTCTTCAATTATCAGCGACGCGGAGCACGGGAGAACGCCACGTCTACACCGGTTATTTCACGTGCACGATAACGTTGAATCGTGATCGGCTACCGAACAGCGCGGATACAAACACGAGAAGTATCGCGTGTAGAACACGAAACACGCTCGTGTTCGTTGCTAACGCGTAGGACGGCTGCACGTATGTAACATAGGTATCTAACGAAAGTATACGATGCGTGATACGAGCACCGCTTTCCAGCCTTTCCGTCAGTTAAACCGGAATTTCTTCTAAACAAATCAAACGGTTATTTTTTTCTCTTCGACGTAAGTACATGTGCTCCAACTACCGTTGCACGGCCAGGCCGGAATTGGTTTTCGGAAAAGAAACGAACGGACAACGTGGGCGTATGATAGATCTACTTGTTCATTTTTGAATCAAAATTGCATCGTGTTTCCGTAGATAGATTTTGTTTTAAATTAATTTAACATTTGCATATGTATGATCTTTTTTCGCCTGTTTCATGAGTACAGGAAAGCCGTACCTGGGGGCCCCCTTACCGACGGTGCACGAGGAATCCTGAGAAGTTGAGATGTAGGGTAGAAGAGGGGAGAAGTTTTCAAAAGAACCCCCGAAACATGAGGAACATTGCCGAAGTAAAGGGAGAGTACTCCCACCCCTCTAAGGGGTGGAAGTGTAGAAGTCATGGAAGACCTAAAAGAAAATAAAAGATCAGGAAGTTTAAAAGTAGTGGGAGGTAAATTTGGGGTGTAGCAACTGAGCCTAGCAGTGTTAAAGGGTTTTTTAATCCAGAAAGGAATACAGTTGTGGTCATAGAGGGTGGTTTGAGAAGAATTAATTTAACATCTGTGTGCGTGTGATTTGAAGGGTTAAAGAGACACGGACCACGAAGAGAGACACGCGTGGACACGAGTCCTACAGAGAGAAGTACACGTCGGATCATCGAAGGTAAGATGGGTACAGAGCAACATACGCGTAGCAGGAGCTCGAGCCAATGATGGAGCTCACGGCCAGTCAGCCAGTACTAATTAACCGAGGAATGCTGTATCTAGATTGAAATCTGGGTGACCCGACGCCCTGGGGCCACCACCTCGCCTCAACCTCCAGGCTCCGTTCTCGAGTCGAGTTCACCAGCTTAAGCCTCCATACCGACGATCATTCAATATTCTCTTATTTAACAATTTTCTGAACAATTTTGATAGAATTATTATTGAAAATCTTCAAAATTTTTCAAATCAACCCCTGTATTATTGGAACAGCGATGTAAAAATGAAACTTTTGAATAAAACAAAATATGGATAAGATTTCTACCAAGTTTCTAATGTTTTTGAAAGTTTCCAATTTCGAATGACCTGCACGAGTTAGATACCCGTGCTACTTTCATAAGAGACGCTCTCTGCACGCGACCGTATGTACGGTGACACGGCATTTATTCCGTTGCTGGAAAGACGGGTCACATCTGTTTCTCGATATTCTTTGATTTATGTCCTCGCACCGATGGCCTGACATTCTGAATCGCGTCCAATTTGAACGCTCGCGCGCATATGTCACTTTCCATGTGCGATTTGAAACGAGGAGTTCTTAGACTCGGGATAACAAACCGAAGCGTTGGATTGTAAAAATAATCACCGATTATCATTTCCGCGAAGAGCAAAAGGTCCTGAAAGATTCCTAACCATTCGTTATTCCACTTTTCCATCCAGAATCCTTGGGTTAACCAGCGACAGAACCCTCCAAGGCAAAAAGGGTTAATCGTGCACCGATCGATTCCAGGAACGATCGTAAAATCGACACCAAATTTACATCGTTTCCGAGCGAGCTATCGCATGCTTCGGAGATGATGCATCAAAAGGTAGGTCTAGGAACTGGTACAGCCTGGAGGAAATGGTTTCGTGGAAATCTACAGCGGTCGTGAAACACGAGCACCGTGAAAAGTCACGGATAACGAAAGCGTATTTTCTCCCCTCAGCTCGTGGAAAACAATGAATTCCAGGCTAACAATTGCGTAAGACGAGGCGGTTCACGATAGATGCAGACAGATAATTCGGTTTGCATCGGATACGCGAAAAGCGTTACTGCACCCCGCGAACATTATATCCGTATCACACGACCGATCGCAAAAGGTCACCACGTTATTTTACCCTTTGCCTATCTAACCTTTACGATCGCTATCAGTGATCTCATTAGGAGTTAACAATAAAATGTCGTGCCGACTCGACCTATTGCTATTATTATTGAATCCTTGATTCGACTATGTTTGGGAAAAATATTTTGTAGGATCCTTCTTAATTTATGGTAATTAACCCTTAACACAGAATTAACACTTGGAAAAAATAATAAAGAAAAATGATCCTCGATTATCATTGAATTTCAACCTGTCCATTCGATCATTTCCTTTTGATGCACAGTGAAACGAGTTGTTGCGGACGCTATTAATCCGTCCTCTGTGATATAATGAAGCCTTTTTATTGCAAGGCCTTGCGGTACCGCAGATGGCAAAAGTGCAGAGGTTAGTGTCCGAGGTGAAGCCGTGTACCGTCGTTTTTTCCATTCATGCGTCGTCGGCCACGGGATCAAAGGTCGATGGACAGATCGTGGAATTCAACGATCGTCGGAAACCGCACAACTTGCGGGACCGTGTCTCGTACCTCTATCCCCCTCGTGCCCGATCTAATTCATCATCCGACGATTCTACACTGCCAACCAAAGAGACCGGTAATCGCGTGCCCGCGATAACGACACGATTCGCGGCGGCGCATCAATCTGATCGGTAATAATCGGCTGCCAGCTGGCCGGAAATCCATTACCCGCACCGCGAATGATTTACCTTGGAACGTGGATGCGTTCACATTTTCTACTTTCGACCTTTTCCCTATGCATCAAAAAAAAAAAATAATAATTCAAACAGACCCTAATTTAAAAAGCTCGTCAGGGAATTGCTAATTAGAAATGAAAACAATGTTATCAATTAATTTCTTAGACAATCTCGAGATATCAACAACGCTAATAAATATTATTCACTTGTAAATTAACGTCTACTTTCTGATGGATCTCCTATGTTTGCAAAGGAACAAGAAATTTATCGCCGGGTATAAAATATTTTAAAAATAATCCCCTAATCACCACATAAAGCGCCCTAACTAGCATACCTCTTACTATCCAATAAATCCTCGAGTTATCGTAAACTTGCAATTAGCATAGCAATTAATTAGTGTCAAATGTAACTTTTAACAACAGCACGGATTCATTAATATTAATCGCGCGGAATTATGATCAATTGAGTATCTAATGCCCCTGCTTAAATACCAAAGTCTTAAAAAAGATTCAAAGCGACGAATGAAACAAACCAAATAGCAAATTACAATATAACTGTCCTTTGGAGCGAAAGGGTTGTAGGAGGACAATTAATTAACATCTGTTTTGCAAAATTTATTTATGGGATTTTATATTATCACTGTTATGCAAGAAGATTTATTAGCGCCTACTCGTAAAATTTTGCTAATAAGATAAGTGCAATTGTGCAAGGGTGCCCAGGTAGTACATCAAGGAAATCAACTATTAATCTCCGATTTCCTTCTTTAACATGCATACAGTTCACCGACTTTCGTAATTCAGCCAGTTTTATTGCACAACTAATAATCCTCCCTGACGAAACATTGACGTTTTAATGGTCGGACATGGTCGGTTAATTTTATCATTTAATCGGAACGAGTACTCGTTCCCGAGTCCACGTGTATTTATTTGTCAATGTTTCGAATTCGTAGAGTAACTACGATCAATCTGTTTCGGCTTTCGATACGCGTGTCTCGGCGCGGAATCTGTCCTTCACGGTTCGCGAAACTGCCCCGTCGACGAAAAAGATTTCCGCTCGTTTCCGGTGAAACTCGCCCGCGCAAATCTATTTATCTGTTAAAAAAGAGATTTGCGAAAGGGTATTTAATCCTTTAACGCTTCGATTACTCTTCATGATTTATTCATCGGTCCAAAGGCACCTACGATTATCAGCCATTTCTTTTTTTTACAAGAAACTCCTACAACTATTTGTTTATACAAGTTGAGATGTAAATTAATGAAAATTGTTTGTACGAGATTGCAGTTGAAATGATGAGAACCGGAGGGTTAAAATCGTCTTTCCGTAGACGGTTAACGCGCTTGTTCGAGCTGGCCCGATCAGCCCGACGCTTCGACACGCTCGTAAAGCCGGATCCACGGGTTAAGTTGTCACCGTGGCCGGTCGGCAGAGAGGCTGAACCCGAGGCTTGGCATTAAACGTGGAATCATCCTGAAATACGGTCAGATAAAAACAGCAGGCTACGAGTTGCGGGACGTGGTCAGGTCGGGTTACGCATCGGCTTTACGAACGACTGACCTCCGGCCTGTCCAGTTCGTAGGAGGCTAAAGGTTCATTCACAATACAATTTTAACTTATTTTCACGCTTTAGCAATATTAGAAATATAACCAGAGAACAATTTTCAGTTATAAGTTCAACTAGAGCCATTAGGTATTTCAATTAGGTACATATTTAGGCGATATTTAAAAGGTAATTAAATCTCATATATTATGAATTGTGAATATTATATGTATGAATTATTTTTTAATCTACATTAGCTGTTAAAAATCTGTAATAGTTAAATAGACCTTATGACTGATAAGTAACAAAGAAATAGAATTGATCAGGCCACCATTCTATGTTTAGTAAAACTATTTAAAAATTTTTAATTAGTTGGTAATTTTGTTTTCACAGTATATGTACCAGTAAATAGCAACAATTTAGAATTGTGGGAACAAAATATTTTTTAGCTCTTATTTTATTTAAAAAAAATATATATATAATCACTTATTAATTATTTACCTGAATTTTAATTTGAAAAAGTAAATAATCTTGGAATACTTTCCTAGATTAAAATATATATAGTTAAGCAATATTTAAAATAAAAAATATTTTGGTCGAAGGACACTTGCGAAAATATTTCTTTTATAATTCTCCCATCGTTGAACGAAGGAGAACGTCGACAGGCTGATTCGAAATCGAAACCAACATCGAGGTATTACCAACGAACAGATCGTCCGAATGTAAAATGAAAACGGTACACAATCGAAAAGAGTTAAATAAACATAAATCTTGCTTAATTCCGCTCCAGACTTGCGAATGTGCAAACAGTTACGTTCAACGGCATGCAGCGAACACGTAACGCCGCGAATTTATTAGCGAAGCATTCATCATGGCTAATTTTATCGAGAATACTAAAAGCATTTCATAATTACGTACTTAAACAATGAGTTAGTGAGTCGATTCCAAAAATGCTCCAATCTAAAGAATACTTCAGAATATATTACGCTGTTTGTTCGTCTCGTTACCATCGGTGCGCCAATCCGTCAGAAAAAGTGCAAATATGTCATAAAAATTCAGAAAATGCGATGGGGATAAATTTCGAAAAATTGCAAGTAACGAGTTAATTTTATAATACAATACCGTAACACCGTACCAGATTATAAATCATCAGGTCTAACGAATCGAAGCCGTCACCTTGCCGGTTGTCATCGTGTTTCTCGATCATCGGGATCGGTATTGGAGGCCTCGGGAGAGGTAGTAAAGTGTACCCGAGGATTATCTGCCGCGCGGATACAACCCTGTCCATAAAATCGCTCCATTTCCGCGGCGCGAGCAAGGTCAAGCCAGTTTCCATCGAGAGCGGAATAACGCTCAGCGGGCGTACATGTACGCGGCCATTCGCGGCAGAGGATACGAAACGAGCGTGTAAACGTCGCGTATTTCACGCCAATGAAAACCGCACGGATCATTACGGCCGATCGCGGTCGGACGAGGAAATTCTCGGCTGCGGTCGACGCCGCGTATACGGGGTGTCGTGTAACTGACGGTGCAAGCGGAAACCATGGCCAAGAAAATATTCCGGTACCAAGAATTTTATTAATTTCTATTTGAAGAATTTTTATTCTTCATGAATTTCAATCGAAAATTTCTTTGCAACACACTGAAGTAGTAAAACAAGGTAATAAGGGCGGAGTTCGAATTAACGAACGTTCAGTAAAATGGAGGAAAGAGAAGGAATCGCGGCCAGATTAAAGGACAGCTCGATAAAACGAGCAACAGAGTGGACCAAATGGAAAGGAGCTTTCAGCCGGGGAAAGAAGTCCAGAAGGAAGCGGCGTTACGTTTACGCCCACTGAATCGAACCAAGAACCATCATGAGAAAGGTAGAAAGAGACATTTCAAGTCTGTACGGGTATTATACCCTTACGATACCGTCCCCCCCTCCGCTATAAACGTCACGTATCTTTGGCTAAAGAGTGCTGCCCCTTGCTCGCTCACCGACCTTTTATTAACGACGTGACTTTGCCGACTTCCGGGCTGAGTCGAATGGAAAGACAGAGTTGTTGCACTTGCTCGTTCTTCTCAAATGATTATGTACAATGTCATCACAAGGCTAAATTAATGTTTCGAATAAATTAGATAATTTTAACCTTCCTCTTTTGATTATATTAATTATAATAAGACCTCGATACGCGAACAGAGAATATAAAACGCTTTAAAACCACATTTAATGTTTATAGAAATACTTGTAACGATATCAAAAAATTTTTCAGTTTTACCTGTAACGAAGGAGTCCGAATGGCGGTGACTTAATTAACCTAATCGGATTAAAATCCGCTTATTTCGATAATCTCGAATGCTGATATCTTATTTCAGAAAATTAAATGCAAAACTTTATAGTACCTAGTAAACAGACACGAAATTTATATTACCATATAAATTTTTACAATTTTCTGCTTTAACACCGAAGAAATTCACAGTTAATAAAGGGTGCTTTTGTTTTCCTTATTGTAGTTTCACCTGTGATTCATCGAATCACAAATAATTAATATTCGGATGATCAGCAACAAGCAAAAGTTACAAGTATATCCAGCTTCATCCTCTTAAATAAATACTCAACTTCCTGTGAATCCGGGGTATCAAATTCCCCCCAAACCGATCGCCGCTGTACCGATACACCAATCCAAATCCCAAGCTGACAATCGCCATTCTAATCCGATTAAACCCGACCAAATCCTCATCCCTGGGTACCAATGCTAACCGAGCGAGTCGCGATTCCTCGATCCGAAATATCCACGTAAAATCGTGGTCCAACGATTTCTGTGCAAGGAAAAGGGGTTAGGGGGTGGGGTAGCAGAAGGGGTCCCAGCAGCCCGGTGTCTCCGATTAAGAGCGAGCTTGCGTTCCAAGGCGGTCGTAACGTTGCTCTAAAAGCCCGTACCTGTCCACGAGCGGGTAATACCTGAAAACATGTCTCTATCACGAAGGGGAATCTCCCTCGTCCGGTAACGCCTTCGCATAAAACCGACGTTTTATCCCGTCTCCGGCGTCCGCGACGTGTTTACGGCGTTTCTATAGTCGACGGTGCAATAACCAACGTCCCTCGCCTCCGCGTTCACCGCGGCGAGAAGAGGGACAGGTAGGAAAGGGACTTTCGAGGTTAGCCAGAGAGAGAGAGATGGAATATTTTTCACGGGGCGGCGTCTAAATTAAGAGACCGAAGGAAGCGTAAGGTGGCGCCGTCGAGTATCGGCTTTTTCTGCCCTTTTCCGGTTTCGCCGCACGGCTACCAATACCGTGATTCAAACAGGGATACACGACCAGACTTAAGTGCCTCCCTCTTTCTTATTCTTGTTTTTCATCTTGGCCCCTCGATTTCTCCCCTTCCTTCTTTCTCTCCTCGCTGTCCGGATGTCCTTGTCTCGGGTGTACGCTTCCATCGGGATCTCCTCCTTTTGCTCGTTCGCCCTTATGCCAACTCGACGATCACGTTTCAAGCAAACTCGCCCGGGGAAGCCTGATCGATGCAGTTGTCCGATTCGATATCAATTAATAGACCGGCTAATTACGGGGCATATTCGCGCCCGACGCCGGATATCACCATGATAGCAGGACTTTTGATGCTGGATACTGCTTTCAGGATGTTGGGTGGACTATTTGATTTGGAATGCTTAACCCTTTCACTGTCACGCGAATTTTTGAACTTGCATCAATGGGCCAGAAATTTCATATTACAAATTTTATAATGGCAAAGAACTGCGAAATATATTAAAATAACGGTACTTAATGGCCCAAATGAAAAGACAAGCGCCGGTCCCATGGGACCACCGTGGCAGCGGAAGGGTTAATTATTTGCTTAGATGCAATCATTAAATTCTTCTCGATTTCGCAACGAGCAAAGGGTAGGGGTGGGAAAGAAATTGAAAGGCAATTGTCGAGGAAAGAAAAGCACAGGCGCGTGCATAACTCTTTGAACGAGCGGATCGGTGGAACTGTGACTTTAAGCATATTTAGCCGTCGGGTTGGCACGTCTGCCTACCAACTACGTACCGAAGAGGTTGCTTGGTCGCTGGCGTGTCGGTATGACAACCCAGACGACACGCCAATGGAATACGAAACGCTGTCCTTCTTGCGAACGGGTATAACAGAAGCCGCGTCGTCGTCGTTCACCGTTTTTCTTTCACCGTGTGAATTGTATTTTTCGAACGCCTCTGTCGGCCTACCTTCCCTCGTGAAATTCAATCGCGCGTTCACGTTCGATCTCTACCGTCGACTTTTAATTCATCGCATTGTATGGAAACGCGAAATGGCGCTTCTCGGAGTTCTTTCTTCGAGGAAAGATAACCTTCTTCCTTCTTCCATAATAAAATGGAACATTTTCAATTTTCTTTTATAACCAATCAGAGCGAGGGTATTTTTAATAAACAAAATCACTCGACATCGATTGATAAAAAATAAAAAACCTGCTCGTATGGAAGCCGCGCATTCAATCAACAGATCGATAGTTATCTCCGGGTCCTCCATCCAGGTAAATGGTTCGATAAAAATGCCGGATCGATCGGATCGTTCGATCGCGGCGACAACGATCTCGCGATTAAGATTGACTTCCGCCGGCGCAACGAGGGCTCGCGCGACCGAGATTTGTCGGCGGATTGCCAGCGAGCGTCGCCTTTAAAAATCGTTATCTGTCCGAGGGACCGAGTCATTTGCATTTTCATAGGGCCTCGAGGTGTAGTTCACGGCTCGTTAGATCGGCACCGTGCACCGGGAGCTATCTGCACGCGCTTCGACACATTTCACGCATCTTATTCTACTCGTTAAAGTCTCCGCGATCTACTCGAGCGTGCGCGAGAATTCGACCAACCGCGTGCCAGGACGGTGAAATCATCCTGGCGATGAAATACAGCAATTTAGATCTCGTTAAATCCTCTAATAATCAAGATTTTCAAAGACAAATCTTTCTAAATGAAAAATTCCCTTTCCATTTATTTCATGGAACAACTTCGATCATTTCGATCGTTACCATCGATCCATCCGCAATAAACCCATAGAAACGTTCGAGTATCCAGCAGCAATTATGCTCGCACGAGAAAGCCTCGTCAGCTGGGTACTCGCTCCGATTTTTCTCCCGAACAATCTCGTTTCATCGAGCTGAACGTCCTCTCGTTCTGATTGCTCGTTATCGAGAGTCCCCGTTGGCTAGCAGGTAGGTAATGGCGCCACGTAGGTGAAACGTTTTCTATCCACGCATTTTCCGAAAGATAAATGCTCATAGCGAAGCGCACAGAAGCTATTCAACGATTCGTGGGGCAATTAAGTGACGTGACTTTGCTCGATTCACGACGTATGAAAACGTCATGACGCGATTAAGGACTCCCTTGTCACCTGTCGGAACGACAAGGTGCCAGCACCCCTGTTTCCTTCGGATCGGTTAGTTATTTCTTCGATTCCATTGGGAATAATTTAACTGCCTCGCGATTCGTTCGGAAGACTGCCTGAAGGAGTGTTGATGAAAGATTGTTTGCTTTCGAAGATTTTATTTATAAAATAGAAGAGGGTGTTAAGAGGATGCCCTATATTTTTGCTAATAAAATGTCAGTTGTTAATTAACTTAACACCGAAGAGTGATTAAAATGAATAGAAAAAGATGAAAGAGGGTGAAATGAGAAAAAGTGGCAGACAACTCCAAGTTCGTTCGAGGTGGGAACAAAAGCCTCCTCCTTTTCTTCTTCTTCTTCTTCTTCTTCTACATCCGAGAAGGCTTTAGGCTCGCCACGTAGATGGATCACTCGTTCACCATTGTGACTTCTTGCACGTATGAAAAACCACAAACCACCAACGTTATTTCGCGGCTGCGAACACGAAGGGTCTCCCTTTCCACGAAGCCCAAACCGCGTAATACCATGGACCCGTTTTCGTCCCTTCTCCCAGTTACTTTGTCCCTTTGATCCAGCTACATATATATCTCTCTTTTTCTATGCCCATTACCAAGATACTGAATCAGTTTCTCGTTTGATCGACAGTCGTGGATCCGTTCGTGTATCATTATTGTGTCGCTGGCCGAGGAAACGTGGCCGGCAGAAAAGATTGCGTGGATTTTATCGGCCACGAAAGCTTCGGGAACTCGATAATGACCCGACGCCATTCGTGAAAGAAGAAACGAATGGCGTGTTTTAGGCGACACAGGGGAATCATTTCTGACACTCTAATCTGGTAGAAAACCAGAATTCTTGTGAAAGGAAAGAGTTCTGATGCTTCTAATTTGTGTCCCTTAAATTAATTTCATTAAAATTATGAGAACACTGATGTGTTTTAATACCCATAGCATTGACAGGTAAAAAAATGATACTCCAGATTGATCGATGTCACAGAATCACCTTCAGTTTGAAATTTATTACGGTCTGCTCCATTTCGAAGGAAAACTGATTCATAGTCAAAGTCGAGTAATCGCAGAAAATCGCGGTCGATGGTTGACGTTAATCGTAGCCGACGATCGCGTGTTCTACGACAAACTATCGAATCATACGTCCGCCGGTTGTCGGTCCCGTGGACAAATTAAACATGACAAGGTGCTGGCGATACGTGGGCGAGATCACTCGTAGTTAGAGGCTCGCTTTATGTACTGTCAGCCACAATGGAGGCGAAACGATTCCTCGACCACACGCCCGATCCATTCAGCCAGTTCCTTTCTGAAAGGACGAGAAAACTTGTCCCGCCGGTCGACGCGTTCGCGGCTGCTTTGGAAACTAAACTCTTTCGACGAACAAGACTTTGTTTTTCCCGCTTTCAGGGAAACGGTTAACGATCGCGACGGGAGAAAATCAATTTTCTTCCTTCGATCCTGTAATTTTGAAGACGACGAATCGATAAATTGCTGGGTAATTTAGAAGGAAAATGATAGATTTCCAAAATTGTGGAAATAAAAATGTACAAAATGGAAATTTATGAAATAAAAATTTGTTGAGAGGACGATTCTATTCGATGGTAAACGTGGAACGCTTGGTAATGCGTGGGCGGTGCGCATAGCCGAGCTCGTGTGCCGTCAGAAACAATGAAAACGAGACGAAGCTCGCTCATTCATCGTCACCGGGCATCGGATTTGCTTTGTTGCCCATAAACAAGTCAATCGACGATTGTTAGCGTTCGTATTTTGAACGACAGCCGATATTTAACCGCGAAGACGAGCCGTGTTTCTCGACGTAGAACGAAGCTCGGGGATCGTCAGCCTTGCGTGTACGAGATTTCCGCTGGAAGACCCTACATGGTGCTTTCGACGATACAAGGATACACCAGGGGATGCTTCGATGAAGATCGTGATTCTTGGAAATCGTATAGAAGCCTTTCATGGTTTCGTTTCGAAGTCGCCGGCTTAGAAAAAGTTCAGAGGATGACGAGTTGAAAATTTCAATTAAATAAATATTATGTAACATACGCTAAAGTGTTAAAAGGAACATCGAAAGAATTACCATTTTATAATTTGACTTTTCATATTTAATAAAAAAAACTTAAATAAACACTTCACTATTAGTTGAGTCAGCATGACAATAAAACATTAATTACCGAGTCATTATCCACGACTCAACATAGACCATTAAAATTGCAAAATCGCCACAGGCTGCGTGTTAAACTTCGCTGTGATCTTTTATTCTAAATTTCATTCTTCCATCGCTGATAAGATACTCGATAATTTCAAGATCACTTATGGATCGCGAATTTCGATCCAAGTTCTGTCAGAACGATTCGAAGACTTCTATAAAACATCATTCCCCAAGGACGCGCGTCTCGATTAATCATCGAGCTGAGGAACGAGGCAGGAATCGAGAAATTGTGTCCACGATCAAATTAATCCCATCAGTTGTCGCCCGCAGCAAACCGTATGCCCATTACCTCGCCGTTATATTACAAATTCGTTTCGCGGGATTCGAGCTGTCACCGAACTCGCGGGGCACGGGTTAACGAAGACGCCGTGAAACGGTTCGAAAGTTAACGCGTTTCCCGTGAAAAAGCCACTGATTACTGTGTCCATTGTACGGTAATATGGTCACAGTACCCTACGGGACGTGTACAAACAGTTTCCAATATTTTATCGTTATCTCGGGACGCGTCGGAATCCAAGGGAACGAGAATTCGCGAAACGGACGTTTCCGAAATGGAAACGGAAAGCATACTTTCGAACACTTTTTCACGTTCGCCCATTATTTCTTCATAAACGTCCCCTTTATCTCTGCCCATCGACGTGTTCGGCGTGGTTCGACGAAAACGAAGGAGCGTGATGATATTTTCGATGCTACCCGCCATAAAAAAAAGAATCCCCGAGAACCTTAAAAGGGTGCGCGGAGAGAGACAGAGGAACTAATGTCGAAGTGTGTAATTACGGTTCTCGATCTTGACAATTAGGAGCCGTTGGAAGCTGTCGGTAGCGAATAGGCTCCCACTTAGCTGCCGAAATTCCCAGCAGCCTTATCTCGGCGAATCGGGCTCGGTTATTCGTCGGGTTCTTCTAATTAAGAGGGGCCCCGCTAATTTTCTTTTTCCTTTTCTTTCTTTCCTCGACGGAATTGCCCCCTCGACAATTCGATCGCTTCTGTCGCGAAATCGGCCCTTTTTCCATGGTAATTTTTTCCTACCGTTGATTCGAGAGAATTCGATAACTTCACCTAAAGGGCTTCAGGTTGATTACAAATTAATTAATCATAAAAGTATGTATGTATCTGTTGATCACGTGAAATTGAAATTGTATGACACTACGAAACAGCGGTGTCCGATTATGACTATTTCTGGCGTGGATAATGAATGTTTTAATTAATTTCAGCAACGAAAATTTGTTTTTACGACCTCGATATCGAACAACGATCGAACGTTGTTCCCGTTCCGCGTTATGTAATTCGAAATGATCTTAAAACATAATTCGAGATCCCCTTATCGACGATCGTGTTTGTTTCTCGTACGTCAGCCGTGAACGGTGGACGGAATATGTGTATCGAGCGCGAATTCCAACAGCGGTGAGCAACGCCTACTTCTTTGCACATGTGTTGTTTCGTTGCTTTACGCAACTCGTCACCGCGAATGGCATCCTGTTACACCGTGCTTGATATAATTTTGTCCACTATCAACACGTACAGCTGTTGACTCATGAGAACCGACTCGCGAACTTAACACTTTAACGACCGATAGGCAGAGTATCAATAAATAACTTTCGATGCTAACGATCGCGGAGTGTCAAACGAATTAACACCTTCAATTGTTGTGTTCCTGACAAAAATTAGATTGAATGGAAAAAGAGTTACAGACCCCTTTTCATACGAATGCTCATTTTTCTGTCAACTATCACATGTTCTCTTATCACAGATCATCAAAATGTTAAGAAATTTTTGTCTGATCTATGTATAAATTTTTTGCAGATTTTGAATACCTTAATAGTTTACAAGTACAATTTTATTCTAGAAAATCGTGAAACCTTTCAATCTCAAGTAGCAGAACATCATAACTCACTCTACTAACTGGGTTTGATAAGCGAGCCAATCGCTTCTTTATTTTTCAAACACTGCTATCGGGCATGTCAATACCACTTGGAACGATTTTATTTAATTATAGAAAATCGTACGATTCTCTCGAGGAAAATCATTAGTATCATAATTAGCAATGTTGTTTACAATTATTTAATATTAGAAAAACAGTGAATAATGTTGACTATCAATAATCAGACGAATATGATTCATTATAGGGGTTGTCACTGACAAACGAGCTAATTGCCTTCACATTTCCACAAATTGACAGGGTCACCTTATCACTTTCCTCCTTAAACTTTCCCTAATTTCCCAAGAGGAAATAATTTTAGGAACAGGATAACGTATCAACAAAATTAATCAACTCCGACGGTTCGAAGATTATTTCAAAGAAATCTTTCACCCAATAAACAAATAAATGTTTCACTTATCTCACCTTTGATGCTCGATCTCAATAATAACTCCACGCTCGAGCGATCGTAACGTTTCACTTAATCAATTTCTTTAGGATATTATCAATCGACTCACCAGTGTAACACCAGGCTGGCCAGACAACAGGGCTCTCGGTGTCCAGCTCCCTCATTCTCTCAGCGACCCGCGGACATCTCCACTCCGTACGTCCCGACGTGGCGGTGAGTATGTCCAGTTTGATCTATGTCACAGGATAGTCCGAGGAGAATCAAGCATCGACGTCGACGACGAGAAACAACCCTCGCACAGTCTTTCTTACACAGCCCTTGTTCGTTCGCGCGGGATCTTAAGTAACCCCTTCGAGAACCACCTGTTGAACGTCAAATCTGATCCACGCGCGAACGCACGCGTCCAGCTAGGATGATCATATAGAAACGGGCGAATAATAATTCGCTAGGACAATGCGAATCGACGGGTTTCGCGTTCGTCGTGCTTCTCTTCTGTCCGAGTCGCACGTCCAGCAACGATTCCAACGGACAGATAAGCACAGATAAGGAACCGTCCGCGGTGATAAGGCACGGGTTAACCGTCATCGACTCCGCTACACCTCTGGCCTTGCCACTTTCTCGACCGTGTGCTCGGCCACACAGTGACAATCTCTCACTTTCGCGTCACACGAAAATCGCGGACACTAAAATGTCACGGAAATGTCAATGAGCAAGTCGCGAATCGGTTGACACCTTCACCGTGTCTCCCCCTTTCCGAACTGCGTACCGGGGACCAGTCTCTTGTTCAAACGTCGCACTGATCCCCCCTGACGATCTCACTGACACTCGCGATCTATCACCTACGTGCGATCCTTGAACGAGCCTCGTTCCCCGATCGACCGAAGATCGTAAACACCGCGGGGAAGCTCGTCGACGGTTTTTCCGATAACGACGGCCAGTCGTCGTTGAATGCCGTGCGAGTTTTTCACCGATTCGATTGTTTACACTACGCGAAGGTACGTGTTTACTGGGCAAGGACGCAGAGATTCGTGGGTTAGCCGGGTAGCAACGAAATCGTTATGGAATACGCGGTCGATCGTTGCCTCCGCGGTTCGGGAGGATCGTTGACGTAGCGCAGGATGACACGACACTACAACACGGCACTGCTGCGTGAGGCGACGTCGAAGGAGACAGACGGAGACAGAGGGAGAAGGACGAAGCCGGGTAGGGGGTGAAAAGATGAGACAGAGAAAGGTGAAGAGAGAGAGAGTAAGAGAGAATAGTGACAGGGGGAAGGAGAAGGAAGAAGAAAAAAAGAAAGAGAAAGAAAGAGGAAGAGAGAGAGGGAAGAACCTGACCACCGGACACACTTGGCTTGGTAGGCACGACACACAGGTAAGCGGAGTGGCACTTAGGTTGGTGCACCTGCCGCGAGAGTCCGCGTCGTAATGGGAGCGGGGCAACGGGCGGCAGGTAGGCAGGCCCACCGCTCGTCAACCTACGGGGAAGGGGAATCAGTCACATGGCGAGGTGCCCCGCACTACCTGCGAACAAGGAGGTGGTAGCTGAAACCACTGGTGGTGGATAAAGGTCCATGGTGGTGGTGGCCAACAGTACGACGGTGGTGGTGGCCGACAGAAAGGAGTAGGAATCGAACAGGACCTCAAGAACGGAGCAGACAGTGTCGGAGTAACCTGTCGCCGACCTCTTTCCGCCTGGTCCCTCGCAATGGTGCTGATATTTTCTTTATGGGTCTCAGCTAGATGTATACCCTCCAGGGGGGCGAATGATTCCGAATTGGAGTATATTGAGAAAAATTCACCACACAAAGAATTAAAATGATTTTGTCCGAATAAATCACTCGCAGTTTAATTGGACGATAAAATAAAAATGTACGGAAGAAATAGAAATATAGATCGCCGAAAGAGGAAAGTGAGTCGTTCATTTAGATTTCATTGGTGTTCAGACAAAAGGCGCACGTGGTACTTTCGTGTTTCCAGTGCCGACTATGGTTTCCTACAAAGGTCGTTGCCGAGTTCCATATTTGGATCCCCCCCAAGGAACAGAAGGGTATTGAATTCCAGGCGTTTCCACCGATCCACGCTACAACCCGATGGCAGATTGTCTCCTGACTCGTCGTCCAGGAACGTCGTATCCTGTCTAACTACGTCTTTCTTTACGTCTCTAGCCGAGCGGAGTTACGTTTCGTCTAGCTGGACAGTGTATCGATAAAACGAGACAAGAATGCCTTGTTCCTGCGGAGCGCAAAGTATATGGATGCCCTTTTCGAACAATTGCTTGTAACTCCATATAAAAAGGATCAATGATTCAGCTACTTTCGTAAATTAAAAAACACTTGGACGTCGTTTGAATGGTTCTTCGGAAATTCTGCTCGATATACAGGCATAGAATTATTCCCAGCCGAAAGGGTTAATACCAGTTGTAACCCCGCGGTCCCACGGCTTGGCTAGCGTATGTCGCAACATCGTTATCGCAACAGAATATCGCTATACAGCAATGTCCTGGAAGTGTTGCCCTAGGCGTTTCAGCCTGGCGACCAGGCCAGGACGGAGAGAGTGGAACGAGGCTGCAACCGTGCACTACGGTAGGGTACCGGCACGCTGAAGCGGATGAGAGCTTGTTAGGTTAACCATCACATTGTTTCACCGAGGGCGTGGTGGCGTGTTGTTCGCAACGTAGTGCGTGGAGAAGCCTCTTCTCCTTCGCGTTCGACTATCTTCTCCGAACGGAGCGAAGATCGGCACGGTGCGCCCGTACCATCGAGGGCGATATATTGCAACCGATATATATCACTTGCCGGCCACTCCACTTCCATACGTCCGTTCCAGCGTACATATGTACGCGTGGATCGCCTGCAGGCTGGCTTCAAGGTCCTCGTTTAGATATCCGTTCGCTTCGAGATTATTCGAGACAACGAGGATGAGTCGCCAGCTCGATACGTCCAACCCCGTAGCATCCTATCTGGCCTCGATCAGTTAGCTTCCGGAGCTAACGATTACCACCTCGGCCATTTTCTTTCGCGCTCTTCCATGATTAAACGGTCCATCGACCCTGCCCTCTCGGTCGCCTCTCTTGGGCGACAGATTAGCGTCAGTCGAGCCTGGCTGTCGCTGCTTACGTTCATCGGAACTCGATACGCGATTAGAAATGGTCAACCTGGGACTTATGGTGCGCGATTAGGATTGGGTATGGTTGATGAAGAATCGAGTAATATCTAAGGTACTTAAAATACCTAAGTCCCTATTTCATTTGAATACATCCTGAATAAGCCGACACTTTCGAAACAGTTACTTGAAGTGAAAAACGCTTGCAGCGATGAAACCTTCTCTACCCGATCTATATTTCAAGAAACATCCAAGCAGGACGAGCAGTTGGCAAACGGAAGAGAGGATCGCCTCGGAATCGACACGTTAAAGCGTCCTCGGTGAAGTGGAAGCCACGGCTAGCCATAGCTCATCTTTGAGGCTGAAGTAACCAGTGGCGTTCATGAATACGTGTTCATTATTTATGAGCAACGCCTCCCCGCATCAACTGGACCAGCCTCCCTATCCTACCGGTAGGCACGAAGAGAGCCAACCGGATAACGTATTACGTCTTCATATTTTTTCCCCTGATGCACGGCCGGTAATTAAAGGTGCCCCGCCAAGGACTCGGATGATTTATCGGCGGTGCCGGTTCGGTCTGATAAGATGGGATCAGCTGATAACGAGCTGCCTTTTGTACATCGAGGCCAGAACCCGTGATCGAACTCGACTCTCTCCTCTCTTTTCTCCTCCACTGACAGGGACCGGTGTTATTCGTGCTCCGCCGCCGAACTGAACGACTCTTCAACGTTCAACGGCCTGTTTATGCTGACTTCGTTTAAACTCTTCGCGTCACCGTTCGATGGGATGTCATAAATTTGGAATAAATTTCAGTATCAATTTGTGCACCGTTACATTGTGAAAAATCGTTGGCAGAAATTGCAAAGCTAAGGTCTCTTTGTTGCAACATCATTTTCAAAACTAACCTTCTCATCTTATCAGAATAGATTCTTCTTCACCCATTGGTCCCGTTGACTTAAAGAAATTTACGTCGACAAAACAGCGTTCTCGAGGTGGCGACCAGATACCCCGTGATGATTTCGAAGATTTAATTGAGACATTCAGCAGGTACTAAAAAAAACACTCCACCCCTTCAACCGTTGAGATGCCCTACCCTTCAACTCTTTGGCGCCACGGAACGTCCAAAGTATTCAGTATGTTCCTGTTCGTGGCGAGAGGACGTTCCATCGGATTTTTCAGGTCGTTTCGAAGGACGTTTTATTGGCGGTCTGATTTACGAGGAGCCACGTTGGCCGCGTAATTTGTTGCGCCGTATTTAATTTGCTTTAAAAGCTGACCAACGGAGAATCGGAAGGGGACAAACTCGGGCGAATGGACTCTCGTTGGCGCGTAAGGCGTAAAAACGATAACGGGCCAGCTGTTTTACGGATTTTTTATTATGACGTACGTGGTAAACACGCGACGCACCAGGCTCTTAACGAACCATGAAGGGAGCAGGTTATCGACGTACGCGATAGGGCTGCTCGCTCTGATTTGCTCGTTTGTGATAGCAAACGGTGATTCGATTCCATCCAAAGGGGATAGGCTTTTCATTTCTTAATTATTTAGTACTTAACAAATTTTTAAATTAGTAAAAAAATCTACGTGAATTCAACAAATGTCAAGGAAAATTCATTAAGAAGAGGAAGGCGAGACTCGAAGAGCCGCGTTTCTCCGTTCAAGAGCGTAAAGTTCCGATGAAAAAGTTTCATGGCCTTTAAACCAAACCTCGCAGAACCACGCGAGTTTTTTTCACCGGTACAGAGAGAAACGAGGCTGCTTTCGTAACGTACGGCTAATTTCGATGCAATTTACGCGAATGTTCTGCTTGAGCGTTCAGCACGCAGGAAGAGACCGGGGCGAGTAATGTTTGCGGATTTTAGTTAATTAAATACCTCGTTGGACGGTAGTGAGTGCTAAACATAAACATTACTGAAAAGCAGCTGTTAAAATAATCTGAAAATATGTATGTTCATTTCTTTTAATCTTCCATGTGCATTAAAGCAATTTTAAAAAATAGTAACTAATAAAAGAATTGAAAAGGAACTTTTGGACGTTTTACTTTATACATTATTTATACAATGTAACACTTGAAGAAGAAACATTCGATTCCAACGAAAATCAAAGAACCGGAAGCTGAGCGGAGGCGTTGGGCGCGCGAGAGTCGGGGGCGAAGTTTCTTTCCGTTCGAAATCCCGACAGAGCCGTGTTCGCGCCGATTAACATCGCGCCGCGTGCGAAACGATAAATAGGATGATAAATGCGAACACGCACGATTATAGCAGCGGAGGTAGCAGCGTCAGATGCCGATGAATCAGCGTAGGTAAAGGTCAGAGGGATAAACGTGCACTTGAAAGGTCAAGGAAACGGTCAGCCATCCAATAGGATTCGAGTAAAAATAGATACGTGATTCGCGTTTTAATTATCCACCCTTTGAAAAGAAAAAAAGAAAATATTCGCGAGCCTTGTACGTCGCTTACGCAACCGTGCCCGTTTCAGGAACTCGTTAATTATATTGCTCTTGACCGGTGTTTGTAGAGCAGTCGAAGTGTAATTGAAACGGACAGGCCACGCGCCTGATCCATTTAGAATATCTGCTGAATAATTTCCTGTATTTCGGATTTTTAGGTTCGGTATATAACCAAAATTTACTAGCAGAAACCGATTAAAGTTGGTTTTAGAGATGGATGTCTTACCGTTTTCGAGATAACGTGGTAAGGTTAGGTTCCATATATGCGCAGTATCGAGTAGCGCATACGCAGTATTTAATAGCGCATGCGCAGTATTTAATAGCGCATGCGCAGTATCGAATAGCGCATGCGTAGTCCCAAAATTGTACAAAAGTTTCTTACCACGATATCTCAAAAACGGTAAAACATCTAGCTCTGAAACCAACTTTAATCGGTTTCTTGTAGTGAATTTAGGTAATATACCGAACCTGAGCCATTCGGAAACTTATCCGATCTTTCGAAGAAACGAAGAATTATCGAGCATGGTTGCACGTTTATTGACGATCCAAACCAAAGAGTGGTATGGCAGGGAATTAATGAGCGTCTATGTGTATTGGGGTCCACGTGATTTATCAGTTGCGTTAAAATAATTTGATTGCTTGAAAACAAATCAAATAACAAGTTAACGCGTTTTACCTTCGAACGGGGACATCGACACCAAGGAAAGACTGGAAAACAACGTACTACTTCAGGAAAGCAATTAAAGCTTCCTATCAGTAACAAATTAATCTATTCTCCTTGGGGAAAGGTGGACACGGACGCAAACAAGAACTCCCTCAGCTATTCCAATCAACGCATGCAATCAAGCAACCATTATTCCTCACGGAACATCATCGAACAGCGTGCCACTTGTCATCGATCCGGCGTTACTGTATAAAACCGATATTTTACGAGCAATAATTTACAAAAGAGCCGGCCGCGCCACGCACGAAAGGTGTCTTCGAAAAACGAAACGGATCATCGACCAATTTATTATAGGCTGGCGTTGACGTTTTTACCAATAAACAAGAAACTCTTAATTAACCGTGAACCGTTTGTGAACACATCCCGAAGGTGTCACCGAACGTCTTTCTATACTTAATTTATATAATTGCGCGTTTTACGGCACGCACTTTATTAACATTTCTACGAATTGGTCTGTCGGTATTTTCCCTCTTCCTTCTTTTTTTTCTAATTTAACACAATTTCGACAGTCGAAAAGGCGCATGTAAAGGAGAAAACATCGTAAATTCATCATCGAGACGTTAAGTACGAATGTATCGTTCGAAGCACAGTAATAATTAAGGGAAACGACCTGGGGAATATCAAATATTTTTATTGAATGTGAATCCACGTGCTACTGAGAGCTTCTGAAAAGAGGACGTTCAGCTGAATAAAAATTAAACATATCTTACCAAATTTTATAACGTCTACTTGGCAAATGTAAATAATTTGCGTTAAATAAAGAAAATAAAACTTTTCTATGACTTAAATATCTTTTTTAACCTTTCATTGCATCCCGAACCACGTTCACCAACCTCGACCCATAATTTGTCTGCAGCCTTTGAATTCGTACCACTGGCTGGTACGATAACGAGCCTTTCTGATTAAAGTTTATTACCAGACTGCTGTATCAGATAAGACTTCCGTGTTTATCGTTTGAGATGACGCGAGTATCGTACGAGAAGCGGTACCTTCGTCCTAGACCTCGAATGAAGATTTTATAGGCTACCTTGAGCACCGTCTCGTCCCTCGAGACGCATCATCCCTTTCGACGATGAAACTTCTTCGCCCTCGTTTTTACGGTGAATGCTTCATTCGAGTATTGAATTGTTTACGGCTTCTAAATAAGTGACCCTCTGATTCCCAAACAATTTGCCCGGACCACGAATTGCTCGTAAATAAAGATAATCTATTCTACCCGGAAGATAAAAATCGCTTGCTCGATGGACGAACTTTAGATGAAAAGAGAGAAAGATTTGGTCGAAGAAGGAGGCGAGGAGAGGCGTGTATCGTGTGTTCCCCAACGGGTGAACGATCCTTCAGTTATTCATTTTTACACCGTTCATTGGTCGGACTTTACGAGGCAAAAATGGTGAAATTGCACTTTGTGCAACCTACGTGCCCTCTCCTTATTTCCCTTATTCTTATACCCGACTTCTCGGTGCTCCGGTGAACCCGATCATGGGAAAGTTCGGGATTTCTCTCACGGCTTTCAGAAAGATTAGATTAAATTGGTAGCCAACCCCTCGACTAATCTTTCAATCTAATACCTCGACTTCCTCTTTAGAATTACTAGTTATAATTCCGACGTTACTCAGAAGCTTCATTCTTGTCGGACCCCACCGGTGATAGTCATCTGGTTAAGTAAGTTCGCGTAAAGCGTTCGAGAGGAAATACAATCAAGGAAACGAGATAGAGGCGGAACGGTATAAAACGTGCGAAATGTAACATATCGAGGCTGGCCGGTCTGATCGGTGATCAATAATGGCAGCGAAGCAGCAACGCAACGCTGAGGAAGAAGCAGAAGAGTAACCAGAAGGTTCCAGTAGAGGAAGAAGAGGTGAAAGAAGAAGTAGGAGAAGAGGAACGATGAAGAAGAGCAACAAAAGGTGCAGCCTCGGGTGCCGGGCGGGGCTCAGATGTTTATCCCGGTCGACCTCTTCCCCTAGCTCTCTTCAGGCCCCTCTTCGTGGTCTCTAACGTGCCCCCTTCACCTCGCTTCTTGCGGAGAAGCGCGCCCTCGGCGATCCACAGCTATAGAACGTTGCATCTACGTTATATGCGTGCTTTTGTGGCTCGGATGCGCTCCCAGTGGCGTCGCAACCGTCGATCTTTCATTTTCCATGATAAACTGATCAAGTTTGAAAGAAAAATGTTCTTTTTTTTTTTAAACATGCAGTTTGCCGTTGGACACTTGCAAATTAGAAATAACACCTCATAACTCTAGACAGCTTCAGTCGCAGGTGACAAAACGATAACGACCAGCATAATATCGATCAATTATGCAAAAGAATGCAGATAGCATTGCGAAGTGGTTCGACGTAATGCGAGGTTGTTCGCTTTGATAGCGATATTCGCTGATAATAGAGGGAAGCGTAAAGGAAGCGAGGAGGACGAGGTCGTCGGCACGTGACGAGCCGTTGGACGCTCGGTACCGGTAAAAAAGCAACGTTAATCAGACACTTCGCATCGCCTCTATTCAGCTCCCGGCGAGCTGGAGTGATCTAGCTCGCAGCAGGTTCTTCGGGGCAAAAAATCGATGAATGAACCTTCCCTGGGGCGGAGGCTCGCGTTTCTCTTCTTGCTCGACCAAATTCTCTTTGCGAGCCGATCTTTCGTTGCTCGAAGAATCCGCGAATTGTTCCGCGTGATTAACTGCGTTCGTCGGAGATCGAGCAACAATTAATGGATACCTCTGCTTTGCGACCCGATCAACGTTTTATTGGGATGAAACGTTGATCGCCGCCTGGAGCTATTGAACGGTTAATTTCGATAAGTTTGCTGTGGGAAATATTTGATGGAAAACAATGAAGAAATGCAAAATGGTTTTTTTAACGGGATCAATCGGGAGACGTATTCTAAAAGATACAAAAGGTTTCGTTCCGATTGGTCCATCCGTCTCGGAGTAATCGGCGAACATACATTAGTGGAATTAATTCTGGACACTTAAATTTTTACTTAAATTTCGCGTTTATTCAAATTATTTAATATATGATCATTTATATTTTATATTCTAATCATTGTTTTCTAATTTTAAAGGGACCATTTATAGCCATACTTTTAATATACAATAAAAATTACAATTTCAACACATCAAAGGAGGTAGAAAAAAATTAATATATCCTTTCATCCTGTGATTGGCTATTTCACATCAATAACAATACAGTTTAGATTTTTTTTAATTAGAATTTTAAAAGATTTACCAACCACATCATGTGAAAATATTAAGTGTAAACATTATAGATTACAATAAAAATATTACGGTTCAATTTAGCATAGCAGAATATATAATACATTTTCTGCACAAAATAAAAAATATTTTTATTCAAAGTGTCCAGAATTAATTCCACCAATTGAATAACCTCCTCCTTTTTAGAAGTTTGTTAAAAAATGACATCACCGATGGTTCTGAATTGAAATCAAAATCAGAATTTGGTAAATGAACCTATCCGAGCGTACATATATGCCTTTCATATTAATGGACCAACTCGAACGTATATATACGTCTTTCGCATCGAAAAGGTCAAACGGAGCAAAGTCGAAGGCAGAACCCCAATGGTGAAACAAAGGGTTCCTGAATCCCCTAGGGATCGTTAGCAACGAGCACGTATCCCGCTGATGACGCACTTCCGGCCGAGTGAACCCCCACGGTGGCCCTGTGATAATTCCGGGGGATCGAGAAACAGCTCGAGATCCATCCACCGTGACTCCGTGGCCCCGTGACGACCCCGAAGAGAAAATGTTTGCTCTTGTTGCGGTGCGCGCACCGGGGAGAGCAGAGAGGTACGGGCCGAGATAAAGGTTGAAGAGGAAGGAGCGGAGAAGCGAAGGTAAGATGAAAAACATGAAAACGAAGAGGAGGATGAGGGAGATGCCCGATGCAACGCCTAGCCTCCGAAGGAGCTGAGTGCCGGGCAAAGCCGATGGTAGCGGTTCGCTCATCATTGTAATTACTTCGCGAGGATGTACCAGTATATTGGATCATTATCGACCGCTCCATATCTACCACCTAGCCCATAAGTATAGACTTATGCTCCCGGTGCCCCCTAACAGCCACCATACGCCTCCGCCGAACGCGCGTATATCTTCCACCTCGACGAGGGGAATCTTCGGTTATATTGCCACACTCGTATACACGCTGAGGAAATAACTATTGCCACTTGGAATGTAACTTGTTGCTTCGTTATCCTCAGCTGATCAAAGTGTGCGATGGTGTGAAATTGATAGGGGGGGAGATGTATCGATGAATCGGTAAGGTATCGATGGGTATTGTGTTCCATTTTGATTTTCAAATTTAGCGTATAATAAAACGATTTGATAGTTTAAAAAATGAATGATTATTATACAATTCTGTATAATATAAAAATATTTTTATCATCGCCAAAAGACTAATAGCTGTACTCTGTAGAAGAAGTTAATGAAAAGACACCGATAAGCCTGAGGAAACACCACGCCTATCTTGAATAATCTCTAAATTGCTTGTCGTTAAATCCTTGGAAAAGGAGAAAAATTCCGTTCGTATCTAGAAAGCATCGTAACTCCTTTTCCAATTACTTTGTCGCGGTATAAATCACAGGAAAAAAGGTTCACGTTCATGCAAATTGGTATCAATGAACACCTCGGGCTGAATTCGCCCCTTCGAACAACATGTGGCCGAGTTATTTCAAGTGGCAACGGTTATTACCTCACCCTATATATCGAAGGGAATATATACTCCGGCACAGAGATGGGATCACGTATATCTAACGATACGGGAGCAGATTCGATTGTGTTGGTGTTCCACACACAAGACCGAATCACGATCTTGGCACGTACCGGTTAACGACTCGTTCGTACGAGTACTCCTGATCAAATAACCACGACCCGAACAACTTTCTCGGGGATCTGCATCGGTGTCGAAAAGGCACACGTTCTCGAAAGAGATTGGAACCGTGGATCGCGGAAGCTCGATCCGTACGCCTAACGATCGCTGACATTAGACGTGTAATTACGCCACGAGTCTCAGCCACTTGCTGGAACTTGCTTCGCGTTTGATTCGTTAATGAACAGACTCGATGTTAATTATCGACAGCCGGTGATTTATGAAGCGCGAGTAACGCTTGCGGTGGGTTTTCTTAACGAGCAATTTGCATCGCGAACTCGTTCTTTTCGAATGATGGAATAATATTCTTTTCCCCCTTTGATTGACGGAAGCGTGCCGTGTCTTGAAAATGTACACATTTATTATTATTTTTAAATATTCCATTTTTAATACCTTGGAAATTGTTCTACGACGTAGAAACTTCCCCTTGGAATGCCGTAGAAATTCGATCGCGAACTTGTCAACCCGGTCGACGTGACCGCGAAAAGGGAGATCGCTTTCGCTCGAACGATAATCTCGATACATCTCTGTCTTCGAATAAAAGTTCTCTATAAAAATTCACGAAGAAAATGATAAAAATCAATGTTCTCAAAAGCGATCGTCTGATTTGAAAGTGGTTAGGACACTGTTTCGCGCAGGATCAATCCAGGACGTACAACGGGAGCCGTTGAGGGAACGGGAGCGTATCGAAAGATGCGCCGTCGATAATCCTTCAGGGTAGGTCGGCGTGCATCGTGCACGGCCCTATCGAGCCGATGCACAAGTCCGGCCGAGGCAGCTGCTCGGTCAGCATCAGAAGCAGCAACAGCAGCAACAGCATCGGGCGAGGCGAAAGAGAGGGGAAACGAGAAGTTATCCGGTCTCTTTCTCCATCCTTTCCTTTAACCTCTGCTTCGCTTCCTCGACCGCCTCCGACCTACGTGTAGATGCTCAGGTGTAAAACCGTTGATTGCCACGGCAGTATTTTCTCTTTGCACGGCACGATGGGTAGCAGCGGTGGGCGTGCCGGCCACGACCGAAGGTAGACGGCCAAGGCCTCCTCTCATCATGCTACCGCGATTATGTTTATTATACTTTGGCACACGCGTGTGCGTACGTGCGAGTACTTGCATCTGGCCTCGCCTATGCGCGACCAACCTGATGCCAGGACACGTTGCTACTCGAAGAACACGGCTTGCCGTAACTTCGATATCGACGCCCTGTAATTCGTAGAACGATGATGAAGAGGGAACGATTGAGACGGATTAAAGTTTTAATGGGCTTTCTACGGCTCCTGGGGCTTTCTGATAAACGTCTTAGTATTAATTGGGAACCTTGATGAGAGAGGTTCTTCTTGGAGAAGATTGTATCTTCTTATTTTTAGTTGGTTGGAATGCTGGTTCGAAAGAGATGTCTTTTAGAAGATATTAAATTTAAAAAATGAACTAAGTAATTAGAATTCGTCTGATTATATGGAATCGTATAAAATTCTTCCAGGTTAAAAATTCACTTTACCCACGAGATACTTGCGTACCGTCTCAATTACTAGAAATTGATACGTTCTTGGTCCCTGGAGAAGCTGAACGTATCGATATTCTCATCGAAGACCGCTCGGTGCATCATTATCAATGACGCTGGTATCACGGGTACGCATGTATCAGGTTCGGACTCGAGCGTCGACGAGGAGGATGAGGCTGGCTTAGAATTCCATCGAGGTGGAGCCTTGACATTTCGTGGCCTGGAATCGACCGGCATAATTGATCGGCCTCTGCGGCTCCCATTCGTCGAACGACCGTGCTATTCCAATGCGTCTGGTACGGTTACGACAAAGTCCGCGTACGACCTCGTCAAACGAAGGAACGCGACCGACTTGACTTTGCCAACTAGACACTAGCATCGTGAAATTAACTGGAGGGGATTGGCTGTCTGTCATCTTTCATGAATATTACACACCTCAAAATATCAGATTCCCTCGTGAAATGGCAAAGAACTTATAATTTAACACATTATCCATTGGCCATAAATAAAACAGATACGCACTACCCCTTTATAATTAACAATAACTGAAGATTAAAAGGTGTAACCTTTCAATTTCCTCTTAATTAACTTTCATTATTTAATTATACGTGAATTTATAATAATCAAAGGACTGTTAACTGATTTTTCTTCAACAGCCGATTAACTATGATCAAGAAGAATAATAAAATAAAGCTAAAAAATTTTAAACAAATTACTAATGACCTCCTTTATGACCTCTTTACCATTGCGAATCCTGCCACTAACTAACGAAGCGATTGAAAATAAATCGTCTTAAAGACACTGGCACAAATTACACCTTCTATCGTCTTAGTTACCGATAGCTCGTCGTTGGTGACGATTTTTCAAAGGTGCCCGCGGGGCGTACGCATAGAGGAGAAAAAAATCCCGCGATCACGGCACGAAGACGCTCCACGATACCTGTCATTACCACGCACGGTCGTGCAATTCGTTCTGGTTAAACGGACGTTCGGTCAGACTGTTCGAGCAGGGCAAACAAACGACAAGACGGTTGCAATTTCGCGTCGTTAACGAGCAGAAAGCGTCGAGGTTGAGAGGCGCGTGTGTGAACGGACCAATAACGTGGCTCGAGGCGTACTAAAAATTTTATAGCATCCGCGGGGACAGAGCGGTGGCGAGACCCTGTTTAACAAAGTAACGACTACAATTATTCTGCGTTACATCCGCCACGCGGAGACCGGGATACCCTCGCGAGCCACCACGGTGCAATTTACCGGAGATAATCGTCGATCAACGGGAGTTACTACCGCTGGATATTGTCAGCTACTCGTTTACATTGCAACGATATCCGAGCTGAGTCGACCGTCGGGAGATCGCATAAACAAATGGTTTATTAAACGGCCCTTATGCTCTTCTTTCGCACGATGTTTGCCCGAGGCGCGGAGACTTGAACGCGCGGCGAAGACGGTGTTTTTAATACTATAGATTTTCTCAAGGATATTGTAACGCGGAAGTTGGATAAAGTCGTGAATAACCTGGTTAGTTCTTTTTAATTCAAAGAAAACTGAGTTTCTAATGATAAAATGAAAAATTAAAAAAAATTTTTTGAACTTATATAAATTAAAGGGAGGATAGAATCCATCATGCAAAGATTCAATGGCAGTGAGGTTTGCGTGCAGCAGGATATCGTCTTCCTTGTCAGATAACAAAGCATTCCAACCCTCGGTCGGCATAGGGCTCGAGTGTATAGGAAAAGCTGCTCGCGTGGTTCGTGTCGTGGCTCGTTCAATTTACATAAACACGTACTCATTGATTGCCGGGGCCAGATTGCCAGGCGTTATTACTTCTACGACCGGTTAACTTCGCCGTAGGACCGCGAATAATCGTTCAACCCTAATCGTTTCGCTACGCATCGACCAGGACTGCTGCATCGATGCACCATGATTCCAGAGTGTCCTGGCCATTTTATTTTGGATACCTGGATGGGCTACGCGCGATTAACTTTGCTAAGCGAGTTCCATTGTCTTAAAATGCTAACTTGATTGCTTCGATGCTTTTGTAAATAACGGCAAAGGCTTAGAGATTATCAAAATCTAATCGTTATGCTGTTGAAAAAATTTCTTCTTTTATAATTAAAAATAAATTATGTTTCAAAACTCACCAAATTGGAACGAGAAGGAAGCACCAGCATCGGGAAATCCGTTCTTCTCCGAACCTGGAACAAAACAATAGTACCGTCAGATCGAGGAACTGATAGCCGATCAATGCAGATCGATAAACAGTAGGATCGAGCAAACGCGGATGCAAGAACCACCCACGATGTAACCCTTTCCACGCATTGTCATTAAAGAGACCGCCTTAGATGTTGGATCCAAGGATTCGTACGATCTCAATGGGAAGATTTTAATCGCATCCATCTTGGATTCGAATCAGACCCACGAGATCTACGTTTCATTGTCTAACAAAGTGTGATGAGCGATGTAAACGTGTGTTCTAGAATCGTACAGGCACGTTGATTGATCAAGTATAATAGAATGGATCAATTATGTAACGAATAATGTTGTAATACCTTAACATTTATTACCAGCCGCCTGTCTAACGTTAGAGAAACACATTATGCAACTGCATAAAGAAAACGAGTAAAAGTGATTAAATTCCTCGTATCTTTATTCAAATTTTTCAACCGACTCTGTTTCGAAACAGGCAAAATTTCTCTCCTTATCAAATAATTAAGAGCTAATTGCAAATCAGAATATCATACGTATCGCGCGAATGATCGAAGTTAGAAGATTCTGGTTTCGTACATCTGCACTGATAGCGTGGAACGCGCGAGAGGGGGTAGCAATTCCAATCACTCGGGGATGGAACGCGTATCGATCGATCGATCGAGGAATACCACGTGCTTCGCAACTGCAGCTGTAGATGCTAGTGGAGAGCACCACCCACGAAGTGGCTGCTTAGCATGCAAGACCAACTAGAAGCCAGCTACCTACCTATCTGACAAGGTTAACTAATACTGTTTCTCTAGTCGCGCGCCTCGGCTGATTAGAAATGTGTCGATAAATAAACAGAGGTGATCGATTGATTGAGAAATATCATTGAAAATTTTCAATAAAACAGAAAAGATGTTGAAATAATTTTCTGCTATCACAGGACAAAATATTATCAAACTACGACTGTCCCTCATTTACAATCACTTACAGGAGCACCTATCTGAACAGGTTAATTAAATCAAACGTAATCAGCCAACAGAAGCGAGCTGTCGTTGCGGATGGATTTAATTGGTCTCCAGTCGGAAAGCATGCATTATTCCGAGATGGAAGACAGGCACGACGGAGTCACGTCAAAACGTTCAAAATGAGAAAACCTCGCAGCGGGACACCGGCTACCGAGCTTTCCAGGCTTTGCCGCGACTTTTTCTTCGTCCACGCGCTCCGGCGGATTGGAAGCCGTTGCCTCAGCGGAATCCCAGCATGGGGCTTGCTCCTCGCGAGCACCATGCCAATGGAATTGCGCGATTACTCGCTTTCTTGGTGCTTCAACGTCCACCACCGTCGGAAGACAGGCGTATTAAGTCATAAATTCGCGATTAAACACCGCCTGTTTCCTGTCCGCGACTTCTTTATTCCTCGATACCGATTCGAAGAATAGAACCCATTCCCAAAGGGTTAATAACTTTCTTCCCTTGTATTACCTTTTTATTTTTATTTTCTAATTTTAATACGAGGGGTATTGAACTTACCGGTATATGTATGCGGCATGAAACGGAACGCACAATCGATGCTGAACATCTCGATGATTCGTTTTCTTAATTAATTCCTTGATGACACTCATTTGTATACAGTCTATATTAACACTGTCAATTGTTTATTTTTAGTTTGTCTTAGGAGCACCTAACCCTCGGATGGGTGCTGTGTGTTATCAAGGAGAAATGATAATTCAGAAAGGCCTAAGAAATTCAAACAAGATTTATAGTTTCCAGAGGAATTACATAGTAAAGTATCTCTCCATATAACGTATCACGTATTCTAACAATTTCTTCCCACCGGGAATTACTAAACACGTCGAGCAGCCGCAGATCGTTTCACCGACCGCACGATCTCTGAAAACAGATCCAATTTGATCGTCCGATCGAAAACGTGCATACACGTACGATATACGGTGATCTGTTACCGGATCGCGTTAACGCGAAAAACAGTAGCCCGTTCTGCATCCGGGGAAGAACGACACGCCTGGTTTGCCAGCCGGACCGGCCTGACGGCGAGTCGGACTATCGGAGGGATCGCGCGAAATAGTACGGTTACGACGTGTTTTATGATCCGCGTTGTAAGTGCGCGTTCCTTTCTACCGGCAAAGTGGCAAAACCATCGTGATAAAGGCACGCAGCCGAGGGAAACCACCGATCCCGGCCGCAATCCTAACCGTGCTAAAGGTAACGCGGAGGGAAATCAGCGTTGGTTTTTCTGTTCGTCCGCGTCGTTTCGAGTGGCAGGCCGCGCCTAGTCGACGGATAGTTTCATCGCGTTATAAAACAGTAATCTATGGCTTGTCAAGAGTGACTGGCAGATGATTATTAGTTTCGTCAAGTGGATTATAGTCGTTTAAATGTAGACGATGAGTGAAATTGGGAATGTAAGAAGAATAAATGAAAATTGGAAACCGTAGATAAGAATGTGGTATTCATAAATCCTACCAATCGGTCCTTTTTTATTCGACGACGAAATGTTGAAGATAAAATGGTGGTCGGAAATTAAAATACTCGGAAGCTTTAGAAAGTAGAAAGCGCGGATAGGAACGTTCTCGAGCGTGTTTCCTCGTAAAAAATGTCGTGCCCGAGTAACATTCCTTGCTGATTCTCCTAGATGAACAGCCTGAAGCGTGAAACAAACGATTCGCGCGCATTTCTCTATACCGTTTGACCATGAAGAAATAAATCGCGCGACCGGTGCACAACGCCGATCGTTCCCTCGTTCTTTCATCCTTTTTAAAACTATGACTCACGGAAAGACCGTGCTGTACAGTTACAGAAGCGTAACGTAACAGTTTCCGAAGGAGAAAAACCGAGGAATTCCTAGGAAAGCCATGCAAAATAGCAGGCAACACCCGAAGAAACGTGAACCCTGCCACATCGTCGGGCAACAATGAATTCCAGGCTAAATCGATTCGCGTCTGTCGAACCGTGACTCGATACGGCATAATTGCGATAATTGGAATCGAAGAAAAAGTTGATGTTCCAAGTCCACGACGAGCGTTCCTCGTTTTTGCTCGTTTCGGGTTTCTAACGACCAATGGGGATTCCTTTTTCTAGAGAACACCGGTTGCAGAATTCTATCATCTTTTCTAAGCAACGTCGGGTTCGCTTAACGTTCGTAGAAATTAGGATGGAAAGAAACGACAGCGATATATTGCAGGGAAAAATTAGTAATTCGATAATATTAAATCAAATTATGTTTGATATTTCAGTAAAATTCCTATTATTTATCAGAGAACATTACTCCCACTGCTATGAGTTCACTATTTTGTTTGAAAGCATTACATTGTTCACCTTTATCGACACTTAAACCCATTGATTTATTGAATGATCCCCATAATAATTAGTATTCAATAATATTAAATTGAATTATGTTTGATATTTTAATAAAATTTTCAATTTTTCCTATCATTTATCAGAGAATATTACTCCCACTGCTGTAAATTCACTATTTTGATTGAAGGCCTTGCATTGTTCACCTTTTATCGAACGATCCCCATAATAATTAGTAATTCAATAATATTAAATTGAATTATGTTTGAAACTTCAGTAAAATTTTCAATTTTTCCCATTATTTATCAGAGAATATTACTCCCACTGCTATAAATTCACTATTTTGTTTGAAAGCATTACATTGTTCACCTTTATCGACACTTAAACCCATTGATTTATTGAACGACCCTCATAATGGCTCGTCGAATGAAGAAAGAGCCACGAACCCACCATGAAGCGGGTTGTTGCGACGAAACCTTAGATCACCATTCGAAAAGAGGATGAATGAAGAGCGACTCGTTAGTCGCGATAGTTTCGCGTGATGGATGGAGTATCCGAGGCTTCCTGGTAGATCAAAAGGAACGGAGGAGCGTGAAGAACGAGCACGTGGCGTGGGTGTTAGCTGGGATAGAGCGAAGGGAACGAAGGAGCACGCGTTGTGGGCGGACCTCGAGAAGGTGGTGGAGGTTCAGGAGGCGGCATTGGTAGGGGGCCACCTCGATAAAACCAGAAGTACCAAGGTAAGGCGATTCAAACTTTCTTTAGATCAACGTAAGAGGACTTTCTTCTTTAGCGAAGGTTCTTTCTTCAAATCAGCCAACCAAGACTTTTCTTTCACTTCAGTTAATTTAAAAAAAAATTTAAGACTTTTCAAGTTTAAAAGAAGAAAATTATCCTATCAATATTTCCTAGGTAATTATCATTTTCCCGGGGAAAATCACGTCGAAGAAACAACGCTATTCTCTGATCACTTTCTCCTGCCCTTTCGAGACCGGATTTGCATAGAGCCATGGTTGATTGCTCGTAATTAGCGACGCGTGGCCCGCGCCCACGTTGGGTCAATCTGGTCGAGGTAGACGAGGATGATCTCTGCTAACGAACCGTACTCTAAGGTCGTTCACGAGGCACCTACGATACTTACGCACCTACGCACTCACACACGAAGAAACCTGTGTGGTGTTCCTCTCGGATAATCAACGTGACGATTCACTCTACGATCGTGGTCAGTGTTTCTCGACTGCTCGATCCTCTCTGCCGTGGATTAATTTGCGATATTGTTGGTGCAATAGCTGATGCAGATTCAGTGACATTATGCATGTGCATAAAAGGCTGCAGAGATTTTCTTAGTTTGATACGCGGTATTGTAAAAATATTCATAATTGATATATATTTCTGTTCTGCAGAAGTTGTTAAAATTTATGTGGAATTCAGAAAAATCATAAAATTTAAACTGAAAATGTTTTATCTTTACGAGAGACTAGAAAATTAGACAATCACAAAGAAGATAGAAAGAAAGAATAGTTTGATATATAAAATGATCATAAAGTTGTAGAACATTGAGGAAGTTCCATATAATGTAAGAAAAACGACGTGACAAATGATAGCTGTATTCGGAGAACATTTCCAGACGTGCAAGTAATTTGTCCGAATAAAAGGTTCGCGAAGAAACGATTTTCAGACCGGTGAAGTCGATTTCTTTCACGATGGAAGTCTCTTACGTTCTCTGTACCACGATAAAGCGACTTTACTGCCGATATCCGGAATAATTTATTGTCATTACATTCATCATGCTGACTGTAATGCGCGACACTCACATTCAGAGAGAAAGCACTGCATCTGGAGTAATGTTACTACGTACTAACGCCGATTTACGAGCGACATTTGCCCATGCGTTTAACAGACACCACCGACGACAATTTCAACGCTAATTTATCCATCGAATCTAAAGCTAGATATGCAAATATTTTCCTAGGTTTAACAGTAATGCCTTATGCTGGACGGAGTGCAATTCAAGAAGCAACGAAGAGAAAGTTTATGCAAAGAGAGTACAATTTAAAGAATAATGAAACTGAAAAAGATTAATATTTATTGTTTAATATTTTAAAACAGATCCTGAGAAATGATTTTATTCTTTGAAAATGCGCATTTATATGGATATTAATATTAATACTTAAAGGGAATCCATTAATCTTCTTATAATATACAATTTTGCAAACAAACGAATCCCTTCTTTTATGAATAAGAAAAATTGAGAACACCTGCTTTATTATTCACTATGCATGCCTTTGTTTAACAAACAAATTCACATTTCATATGTAAAAGTTGACGATGAGTCACAATTCAAAGTTGAGAAAATTCCAATTAGCAAAATGTGGAGAGACACTAGTACCACTATCAAAAATAAAGATTAATTAAATAATATTGCCTACACACTTAGGGTGGTTTCCTGTTTTACATAATTACCAATTAACGTCAGCCTATTTCCATCCCCAAATTCGAAAAGGAACATACGAAACTAAAGTGGGTGATCAAATTATTAGAGCCACTTGCATAAATTGATAATTTTACATAAATATCATTAAATTTTAATAAAAACTTGTAAAATTATGATACACAGTCGAAAAAAGTGAAAATTCTTGACTGGCCTAGAAATTCCTCGGACCTCAACCCCATCGAAAATTTGTGGAAATATTTATTATTGTTAATAAATGTCAATTGATTGAACATCTGGGCTAGAAATAAAGCAATCAAAATGAATTGCTTAAAATTGAGGCAGTAACATACATGTGTAAATATAATCTTTTAAATGTATTTGTTTATTTTTATAAGTATTTTTTTTTATTAACAGTGGAGAATTATTGATTAAAAGTTACACAATATAAAAACCTTAAAACTGTGGCTCTATTTCTACGCAAACACGAAAAGCTCATTTTTCATACCATGGCTCTAATAATTTGATCACCCACTGTAATTCACCGTCCCATGGAAGACGATTCTATTCGCCACGAAGAAGGCAATGATCGCACGGTTGGAACATCAACTCCATCAGCGCGCCGCCGCCGAGCGGGCGTTGTAAAGATCAAATCGATGCGTCGTTACACCTTGTCACGAGGCTGCACTCCGCTGCGTCTGCAGCCAGATGCACTCGCTGCACTTGCACACGGACGAACGCGAGGCTGGTGCGCGCAACGTTCGCCGACCCTGCACGAATCGAACCGTGTCAAGGTTTCGCGAATTCGAACACTCGTAACCCTATTCCCCCCGGTGACGGTGATCCGACGCGAGACGCGTTGGTCAAGTTTTTCCGCGGAACGCGAGACGACACCGCGAGCCACGAAGCGGAGTCGAGCACCAAGTAGAAGCGAGTTCTAGGTACGACTGGTAGGGGTCTGCACGGGGTCTCGAGAACAGTTGGAAGGGGATAAGGTCGAGGGTCAGGGCTATGCCGTACGACCCGTGACCCATGACCCTCTCGATCCCTCCGACCTGGACGACCCTCCCCTTCTCTGCCTCCTCTTTCTTCTGCGTCCACATCTCTTCGCCGCCTCCTCCGTCGCTGCTTTTCGTTTCGTTTTATGCTAGTGTTGAATTTTTCAACAATGAAATCTCGTTATATTACTACCAGTTTTTCGGGTAGAATAATAAAATAAATGCATGATTTTTTGTAAAATTTTATAGGTCTCTTGATTTCAAGAGAATCTTTTTTCGTTTGCTTCGAAAATTAGCTCTAAATCTGCCAAGTAGCGCACGGAATATGATATGCATCTGCGCGGAAAGATATAAATATTGCAAGATGAGCAAAGATACAGTCAAGTTTCTTTCTCCGTTCGTGACTGCCCTGCTTTTTTCCATGTGACCATGCTCCGTGGGATTCTTGACTTCTGGAAAAATGGCAAAACGTGATCTTCGTCCTCCTGCGCAAAGGTTGTGCTCTCTAGATGCTCTGTTCTGTCTCTTCGCGAACAAAGGCGAAGAATGTGACGAACCATTGTGTATGATTTCGATGCATAATTATTATACTTAATTCCTAATTCCTAATTTATTAAAATTCATTCGATTACCGTGTATTTAATTCCTAATTGTATTTCAGTATATTTAATTTATTTTTATTGAAAGTACCTTCTTCGTTGTATCAGTTTTCATGGTGGAACGAACGAACGATTTGTCAACGAATGTCTTTTCAATAAAGATGTCTACTACGATACTGCTTTACTTAATCGGAAGTTTAAATGCGAATGACCTCAGGTTCGCGAAATCCGCCACGACAAACGAGCTAATTATTAATAGATTCATTCAGAGTTCGTAACACATAATGGAGGATATTCATGGTTTCGATCAAAGTACGTATAATAAACGGGAAATTGAATGAATATAATAGGAAATGAAGACTCGTAAAAAAGTTGCTACATTTAAGGCAACCAATTTCTTGAAGTATCTTACCCAATTAAAAAGCAAACGATAATTACTTATCGAATTATACGATACGCAGTGTAGCAATAATTCAATTTCAACATTGCAGTACTGTCAACATTTGCAAGGAAATAGAATACCTGATGCATGAAATACATGAATAGATAACCACAACTGTGTTTCAGTTTTTTAATTAGTGATATATTAAGTTGCACCAACAAAGCAGGATAAATGACTTAAACACTTAGCAACGCGATAAAAAAGAAGAAGAACGTTTTAAATTGCAGAGAACAGATAAGTTTTGCTGAATGGAAACAAAAAATCACGGTTGGTTCTGATAAGGCGAAGAAAAATATTACACTCTAGCCACGTAATAATAAAAAAAAATGATAATAATTCGTGTAAAGTACAAATTAAAAAAACCTATCCTAATTAGTAAAAATTACTTTAATTGCTATCAGAATGTTCAAAGTACTTCCGCATAGTATCAGCTGTTCTTTTTTTTCAACCCTAAGGAGTTTAAAAGTAACGATAAAAATATGAATAATTTTCGCGAATGTCATCGAGGCTACATGTGAAAAAACGGCATTACTTATGGAATAATGCTGATATTTTTGCAGCGATCAAAGCGGGATCAGGGCCGTGTCGCGTGACGACAAGCACGCCTCTGTGCCCGTTCGTTTAAGAGCGTTTCAGTGTCCATTCCGTGCCGCGTACGCGAAAGTGAGCCACTTAATATGGATGTGCGCGGAAGACCCGCATCAGACCTCTGAACCATGACCCATGGTTCTGCATCGGGATCATCAGCAGGGTGGGCTGGAACGAACGCTTGAAAAATTTCACGCTATACCGATGAATCGTTGCCAATTATCGTCCACGCACACGCGGCTCGATCGTTTTCCCGGGGGCTGGCGCGGGGCTCGAGATCGATTACGAACGAACGAGTCAATCGATCGCGTGTATCTCGGCGATCTTTAATTGAAACGATCGTCTTACGACCCGCTTCAATCTCATCGGTGGCCATTCGATTTCAACTTGATGGACGTTCAAGCGTTCCGCTATGATTGGAACAGGAATTTCATTTATTTTTCGTCTAAAGCTACTGTTAGCCTCTGTGTTCCCTACTTTGAAACTACATTGGGTGATCAAATTATTAGAGCCACTCGCATAAATTGATGATTTTACGTGAAATTGATTAATTGTTAAATGAAAACCGAGTTAAAAAGTGAAAGTTCCGAACCTCAACCCCATCGAAAATTTGTGAAAATATTTATTATTAGTAATAAATGTCAATTGATTTGAATGTTTGTTCGAAGTATAGGCCAGAAATAAAGTAATCAAAATAAACTACTTAAAATGCATCAAATGTATGCCGAAAACAAGTATTCTTTTGTATATTAATAGTGGAGGATTATTGATTAAAAGTTACGCAATGTAAAAACCTTAAAATTGTGGCTCTATTTCTACACAAACACGAAATTCCAATCTGGCTCTGCTAATTTGATCACCCACTGTAAGAGATTTAATTACACACTGTATTTCATTCTCCCTGTATGAATTTTAGACTATTTCTTCTTTTCTTTCAGACATCAGTTGTTTATATCCGTAAGATCGATCTTCAGTTTTGATTGATCCCAAGAAGCTTTCCGCAACAACGCAACAACATTATTGGTTAGATTACGTAAAAACACTTTGCTAGGACCTTTGCCACGGCACATGCAGCTCGCTAGAAGCAATAAAGAGCAGGCTCGTAAACCGATTTGTCTCTGGAATTGGTTCCGGGAGAGTGAATTCGTAGGTTTATTAATCTAACAATTGAACAAATTGAACTGTGGTTCTCATTTGCAACGATCGCGTTAATAATTGTAAACGAAAATTGTTTGCATTTAAGAAACGTAAGCGATTCGCGCGTTAAATCGAAAGTGCACGAGCGATTATTCGGGTACATATGTACCTGGCGCACGCGGAATGACAATCTGGCCGCATTTCACCGAAGCTTTCGGACGGGGTCATCGTGGCTCACGCATCGTGCCGCTGAGAACTCGCGACGTGACCGATTCGATCGTTCTACCGGCCTGTTCGAGCCGACTAGCGCGACTCTTTCTCTCTCGACACAGAAGCGCAGATTGCCTGCGAAGATTAAATTCTGAATAAGCCTTAATCGTGGCTGGCTACCTACGCGGTTGTCGCGGTCTTCAGAAAATCCTCGGGGTCGAATGACTTAATCTTGGGAGGAGAAATCTTGGAAAGAGAAATGTTCTCTTGTACGCACGCTTGGGAGATCATTTTGGAAACGGACTTCGATATGTCTTCATAACCCTTTGAATATTCTACTAATTTGCATTAAATCGTAAGATTTGGAATCTAATTAATTAAATTAAAAATAACATTAATATTAACCCTGGAATATTATTGAAAAGAGTCATAAATTTTTGAAATAAACAAATGTAGAATGTTAAAAATAGAGGCTTAAGTTTGTAGAAATAGAATTCCACAAGCATTGTAGAAATCTGAGGGAATGACGCGCAGTAGAATTAAGAAAGTAGTTCGAGTCCGTTCGTGGTCAGACATAGTACGATCGGCTGAAACGTGCACTGAATTATCTTTACCTCGATTAACATTTTCCTCTCTACTTTCCCACCTACACAGTCTTGAAATAAATTATTTAATTATTAAAAACAACTCTATTTGTATACCATTAAAAAATTCATTCGATGCATGTCTTTCTTAGCTACAGTAATAACATCATCAATTTAGAAGATAATTATACATTCAATATTAATTATTCACCTTAAACACGAATTACCATAAAGAAGTACCTAATTTAAGAAACACGAATGTTTTTAATATAAAATCAAAAAGATTCTCAGCCCTTATAGGATGCAATTTTTCAAAGAATGATTATCTTTGAAGCTGGTACCGATACTTAAGCATCAAGGTAGCAAACTATAAATTAAAATTGCTTAAAAATTGTCAAGCAGGCTGCGAATAAACGAGCTGTTGCAGAAATTCATTTAACAGCCTCCCGTAAGTACCATTATTAATTACGCGCGACAAGGGAACGATCGGGGCTCGAATTTGCATGCTCCTCTCGAACTTAATTAATTCCCTATAATTAAAACGATACCATATGCGTGCACCTAAACAGCCCCGCGGATCGGCAGCTCCTATAGAAACAGAAAAATCCGACAAATCCCCGTCCGGTAATTATCGAACGAAAGCCACGAACCAGTCAACACACAAATTCCTATAAATATCAAAACTCAGGACCGTTCTGAAGAAACTCAATCGACATCTTCGTATTTTCCTCGCGTCGATTGAACACGCACGAGCTCACGCAGAGCTGACGATCTCGTGCATCCACCTCGACTTCTCTGCACGAGATTAAAAAAAAAAATAAAATGAGAGAGGCAAAGGTAAGATTGAAAAATTGTATTCGAACAGCTGGAAGAAGGATTTCGATAAACAGCTACGACATCGATATTTATCACCAGGCGGCTGGTTTTGTACCTTGAAAAGCAACGGCGAAATCGTTAATCATACACCGGTGGCTAGCACGCCGAGTAAAAACTCTACGAATTGATGGTTCCTAATTAAGGACCGGCGGCGCAATTAATGAGACGCGCACTTTTAATTGCCGCGATCAATAAAAGGACGGCTGGTATACCCGCCGGCCACGGTGTCACCCGATAAATGTTTTCGTGCTACCGTACCTGTTTGTGTGCATGTACAGCGACGTGCATTGATGCGTTACCGCGGCGAGGTTATGCGTGTGGATCGATTTGAAGGAACGGGGCCAGCACCGCGGGCCGCGGGCCACCGGAATTTCTCAAATCAACTTCCGTCCGGGGTGCTCGTTAATTATGCCCGCTCTCTGCACTTTTAATCCGACGCTCGCGGTGATCGTGGAGCGCGATAAGCGAACGACTTCTTTGGATTCGAAGCAGACTTTCAGGGAATTGGTTTTTATTTTTTTTTTTGGAAGACACTGGGAGTTCGAGATTCTGTTCGCGTGTTTGCAAGAAAGGAAGCTCGTTTAACCCTTACGCTAAAGTACACTTGAGAAATTAAAAATTCAATTTTTGAAATCCTTCGACACCCATTTCAATTTTTCTTTTAAAATATTACTTAGTATGATTTACATTATATTCAATCTTTCCTTTGAAAATTGATTCTGCATTATCCTCCCTATACTTTACAATAAATCATGGGCAGAGAACGATCGATTATAACCGTCCACCCAGGTGAATACGTAATTACAAGGAAAATAATGGAAGCCCGACTACTGGTAATTGAAATCCATCCCCGGTTGCCGCGTTTTTGTAAAAAAATCGATAATCACGGTATGAAAGTAAGGCAATCAGCGCGATACAAACGCGAAATAATGACAGAAATAAACGAGCGAAGGGAACACACGTTCATTAAACACGCGAGACCCGGCAGCGTGTAAATCAAAGTGTAAAGAAGTGTTGGTATATCGCCGTTGGAACTTCTCAATTTGACTTCCGTTTCAGACGCCCGATAATTGCGGTTCCTTAAACGGCGAGAACGAAGACCTTCCATCCTTAATTGGATTGCGATAGATTGGCCCACAAATGCCAGAGATTAACCAACGTTCACGAACGCGCCAGAAATTGTTCGCCGGCTACCAATTATTCCCTGCGCCCTGATATTCGTTACTTCCTTTCTTTTCAAATAGAAAAATAAAAATAAAACTTTTCCGTACGAATTCAAACGTGTTATCGTCCAGGGTTTAAAATCAAATGTGGTCCGTGTTATAAAAGGGTTAAACGAATGTTTCGTACCCACGGGTCCAAGGTTTCGCGCGAATGGGACAGTTTACGACGCGTGACATCGGTCATCGGAAAGTCAGAAAGTCGTATGCGTGCAGAGCATCGGGAATTCGAAATCGTCGGCGGATCTAGACGCTAGAAAGACCGAAGGGTATCGTCTGGAACTCGGGAGGCTGGACAGGTCGGCTTCTTTTTTGACGAGAGGGGGAGCCGGCGAATCGAGACGAATAAATTCCGCTCGCGACAAAAGGAGAACGCTCTTATACGGAACCTAATAGCCTCAGTTGGGCTACCGCTTGGGACACACACGCCGAATCTGTATTCCTCTCTCCTGGAACCCTCGACGAAATAACGACCCGACGTTTCAGCCTCGAAGCAACCTCACTCTTCAATCTGACCGAACGGCTAAAACGTGCGCAGCTGGTACGAACAGTCGTCCGAAAGACCAGCCCTGAAATTCCGTTTCCCATAATTTAGTGGACGATGCAAATGGTGGTATACAAATTTTACCAATGCTACCGTTCGCTTTCTACTGTCCGCTCTTAGGGAGCTTCCATTTCTGCGAGCAGAAATGAGCACCCTTCAATGGTCTTTCTTTAGGGTTAAAATCTCCTTTCCCAACCCAGATGAATAGGACACCTCCAAAACTTCCTAAAATATCATACAGCCTCTACTGTAACTTCCCCGAAGAACATCCCAAAATAAGTATCGTATTCATAAAAAAAGGGAATATAAATCAAACATCCCGATCAATGGTTGCTTCTAGAATGACAGGGGGAGAGAACCTTTCCCTGTTCCAATAAATGCCCGGACGTCGGGTAGCATTATTTCCAAGCCTGTCAGCATCTTCAATCAAGACAGGGTGACTCGGTGCGTCGAGAATGGTCCACGGTGTCCTGTGGCCCGATGTAAATGAAAAATGTAAATTGGTCCGATTGGCCTTACCGATCGCGGCCTTTCGGCCCGAGGGACCTCTGTCCGTGAGCGGAAAAAACATCTAAAACGCTTTACGCGGGTCCGTTCGGGTAGGAGGGGGAAGAGAAAAAGAGGGAGGATGCAGCCTTTCGCTAGACTGAAGAGACAATGCCATTGTTTTTAGACTTCAAAGGGACCTGGCCGCTCGCGAACTGGCCCTTTGCTCTCGCCGTCGCTCCTAAATTCTTCTACGTCAAGCCACACGGTCCCCGTAACCGCGAATCCCTCTCTCCTTCCTCCCCTCCTCTTACTTCTCTGCATTATGTACGAATACTGCTCGAAGGGACGTTCGTTAACCCTCACGAATGGGACGCGTTCTTGCAATACGCACCCTCCTTCCTCTTCGCGTTCGAGAACCTCTCCCTTGATTCCATTCGAGTGGCTTTTAATCGGTACTCTTAATTGGCTAGTCAAGATACTCGAAGCGGTTAATTGCGATAAAGGAACAGAGGGGTGTTGGATAGACCTTAAGGGGTAGGTTTCATGCTGAAGGGAATAAAGGGTGGCTAAATACTCGACTATGTTTTCGACCTTGTTACGTGGCATTTAATTAACACTACAACTACCAAATTAGTCAAAATGACTGAGTTTCTTATTTTAAATTATATGTTGTATTATCTATTCAATTCTCTAATTATTTTCGACTTAAAAATAAGTGTACATCGAACGTCGGTAGTTCTAGTATCAACGAGGGGCGTTATGAAAAGGATTATTCACGTAGGAAATTTTTTCCAAAGGTTTGATAACGACTAATGAGTTAGAGAAGACACCTGTCGCCGGTAAGGGAAAATTGAATCCAAAAATCAGCGAAGGAACCGAATCGAATCGGCAGGGTCCCCGAATCGGCCGGGCAAAAAGTATAAAGAAGCAAAGAAACAAACATCGAACAAGAATCTCCGCAAAAAGAGGACTCACCCCTATAAGAGCAATCTCCCCATCTGCGTTGTGGCGGCCCGGTAGCAGAACAAGCGGTAGAGCCAAGAAGGGCAGGAAAAAAAGAGGGAAGAAGATCGGGATGTGGGGTGGGAAGCCGAGAGACAGCCACTTTGATGCGCATCCGAAGAAGCCGGCGGCCAGAAGCGCGGTAATTGCTGCGCTGGCGCGGCTCCGCTCCAATAAGCCATGCCATATGCTTCTTGCAAGAGCTTGTGGCGTGGTACAAGGGGTCCATGCCGTTGCGTCGCGTCGCGTCGAAGGTCTAAACGTGGCTACACGCCGCGTAGGAGCGACTCGCGCGTATGTAAATGCGTATTGTCTTACCCCGCCGATAAAAAGACCTCCGCTAAGGCGGCTGCATTACCGGGACCCGCAGTATATTAGCCCTTTGATTTATGCCGGATCGCCATATAAGCCCTACAATGTCCTGGCCAACGGCTCCTACCGCATTCGACCCTTTCGCTCGCCTTTAATGTTTCCTCAGAAAAATTTGCCCTTCTCAAAATTTTCTATCAAGGTCCACTACGTTGCACCACCCTTTTGGTGTCTAAAAATTCTCCATTTCAAACCAACCCTTAATTTCCATTTCCAGTCTTTCATATTTATCTACCATTCATATTTCCAGAGGAAATAAACAGCAGCTTCGTATGAAGATCATAAAACTGAAGACAATACCTCGTTCACCGGACTGTTCCGATAAACCATTACCCTACTGAGATTTTCCCAGGAGTATAAAGAATAAATTTTCACCGAACGAATTCTTTGTTGAAAATGTAGCGCGCAGAGGCAAACGGCGTGAAACGAGTGGGCTGAAGGCGGTTGGAAACAAACGCAACATTGAAAAGCGTTATCTCACGGCGTTTTACCAGGCACAATCGTCGGCCAAACAGTACGCAACGGATCAGCGTTAAAACTCTTATCTGACTAATTTAAGAGGCTCAGCTATTCTTTTGGTTCTTCGAGGCGGATCTACGCCGCTCTTGGCGTCCAGTATGGTCGTGAACAAGGCGGTGAACAATGCCGGACAATAATGCTCGCCGGTCGATTTGCATGTTCACGGGAATATCAGCGGATTCGCATCGTGCAATTAATAAATTTGTCGGCCTGATGCATTATTCATTTGCCACGGTGCTCGCCTACGGTTCCCCGTTCCTTCTTTCTCCTCGTCGCTTTTTCTAGCCGAGAATACGTTCTTCGTTCCTCGCTAATATCTTAAGATCGCGGAAGTATCGAGCGATGGTATTTTTGGACAGTGAAATCGCTAAGAAGGAAAAGCAAACTATCGAACTCTTTCGAATTAGAATTGAAATTTTTAGAGGAGGAGCAGAAGTCCAAAAATCTCGGAGAAATCCGACGGAATTCCAGCAAGCTGTCGAGCCGTAAATTATTGCAGTACGCTTCGAACGTTTCGCTGGCCGCTTTTTCGCTCGCCCTCGGAAGCCGCAGCAGGATCCGAGATGGTCGACTCGCGGCGACCAAAGTTAGCAGCTCGGTCGTCGGCGTCCACCAGGACCGGTAGCCTCCTGGGGACCTCGTTATCGGTACGATGTTGATATATGGCGTGCATTGCTCCTCCATCCACGCCCTGCACGCTCTCTTTGCTCTCCGCTTGTGCGCCGAGCGTGCCCCTCCTTGTTACACGCTCGTTCCACCGTGCCGTTTTCTGCGCTTCGCCTTCTATCCGCTTGCCACCGCACGCTCGCGGATATTCAGTCCATTGTTCGGACCGCCCTCTGTGGCGGGCCCGATGCCGGCCCGTTCATGCGATACTGTCTTATTATAAGGCGGCAATATCTGAGGCCCTCTTGTCTCACACTTGTAGACACGGGGCAGCGTTCTTTATTCGTGGCGGGCCACGCGGGTCGTCGCGATGGGGGGAAAAAAGCTTGCGCCCCGGCGAGATCTGCCCGACGACCCAGGAACAAGAGGAAGGAGGAGCCAGGCCGGATTTACTCGCCGGCGCGATGATATAAATTTCGCTTCGGGACTCTCGAACGCTGAATATGCCCGGCTTTTTTCGTACCCCGACCCCCGTGTATGATTCCTTTCCCAGTTAGACGGGACGCAATAATTTTTGCGACTGGCCAAGACGGCAACTTTCGACCTCGCAAGACGGATTTATGGCCTGGCGCGTTTACGCGCAAGGATTTCTTCTTGTACGAAATTTTTATTCGATAATTTATCCGAGTTTTGGTCGCGAGGAGAATCGCAATTTCAATTATCCACCCTCCTCGCCCCGTCGTTTCCCGCTTTCCTAGGCCAACAATCCTCGACGTAGGACGTCCACCGCCCACGCATGGGAACCATGGGAACCAAGGGAAAAAAAGAAATCGAAAAACGAAAACCGGCTCGCGAGGAGGGGGAGAGGCCGAGGATGCGTTCAGAGAAAGTAAATGCGTGTACGAGGGAACGGGGAACGGAAGGGAGACAGAGAGGGATTCATGAATGAAATTGTAACCTGCTGCGCGGCTCTACGATAATGTCCTCTTACGCAACGCGTCATGATCTTCCTGTCGGTGGGTCAACGACATCCCACGAGGCCTTCGACAGTGACTGGCAGCGCTATGAACACTGGACATTCTTCCACTCGATTTTATAATACGCTAATTTTTTCTATTTTCTCAATAAAAACACTAAAATAACTGTAATGAAAATTTTGATTGGTGTTAGAAAAATTTTCCAACAACGCGAATCCTCTCGGTACAAACAAAGAGAAGGAAGAAAAAGTAAAAAATGAAGTTTCAGCATCGTCTGTCCAGCAGACCTCGAAGGTTAATCGCTGCTCAACCCTTTCCTTGAGATTCTTCCTCGAGAAAGAAGAAAACTTAGAAGGAAGAGGAATAAGTAATTCATAGACTGGGACGCGAAGCGGCACGCATTTAACCAGCTTTGTTCGCTTAGCCGCCTATCGTTTCAAGTTAATGAATTTTTTGAATCAAGACTCGCGGATGCTAGCGTCGGTCACTACTCGTAATGGGACTTAATGCAACGTGGAAAAGCTGGTGAATGAGTTGCGTGACACGTAGGAGGTTTGCAAGGCCTCCATGCGAAGATCCGCGTGACTCCGCGTCTTGGTATAGGAACCTGGACTTCCTGTCCGCGCTCACATGTCCGACTCCCAACCATTATAGCATCATCTACTACCGGTGCTCGTTGTGGGAGAGTAAGCATCGCTCACACGTCACGTTATGTGACCACTCGAATGATGTTAGCAACTGTTCTTCTTCTTCTAATTCTCCTCCGTCCGTTCCTTCTTCTTTCATTCAGCTCTGGCCACCTTCATTCACCAAACGATTCGCGTATACGCCTTTCTTATTTCTATAAGGCAGAATAGAACTTTCCTTTCTGCGATTTTTCTATTGCATTTAGAATAGGCGCATTGGTAAATATAACAATTTTTGATTTATTGCGATTTGGCAAAAGGCGTGCGATCGTTGCGATATCATTTGTGCTTGCTGCAAAATCTTTCAGAACCATCGAACAAATGAATTTCAAGAAACACTATGCAAATAGGGGATCGTGTATCCGGAACACGAAATTGCACAGATCTTAAGTTGGAGCGCGCTAAAGCGAAGCGAAAGCCAAGAAGAATACATTGTAATAAAATTTCATACTACCCTCATCGTTAAATCATATCGCTTTATACTATAGAGAACACAGAAGAAGCTGATACGTTAAAGGAAAGTATAAAAGACTCGAGGCGCCGATAAATCGAGCTCGGATCGCTTGTAAGCACGGTGTTATTGTGACCGTTGCTCGAGTCGCCAGTCAACATATCGTAAAATAAAATTTGTAGCTCGACGTGTCACCGTGTCGGGCGTAATTGTGACGCGAGCGTGTCGTAAACGCGAACGCGACTCGCGCGAAATAGCTGTCGGCTCGAGTTGCCTTTCGAATCTGATTAGGGGTTGAAATACGACGGGAAGGTCCTTTGTTACGATATCGAGAGCTTAACGTCTTCACTTCGTTCCCCTTCGTTGAATTTACAATTTACAATTACGAGACTCGGTTGCAAAGAAACGCGTCGATGCCTCAGAGATCGATTAACAATTCAAATAAATGAATTGATTTTGCCTATCAATTGCAATTATTCCCTTTTGACATTCATAAAAATTCTATCAGAAGTACCAGGATACATGTCGCAATCTCATTTCCATTCCGATCATCCAGAAATCCCTGATTGCTCTCGATTCACGTCCTTTCGAAAGGGAATATCTCGACCGGCGTATAAATTTCCCAGGATTATGTAAACGTTGGAAGGATAGACAAGCCGCGTAGCGCAGGGAAAAAATGCATCCCGGTGCATGTTAGACGAACGCATAACGCACCGGACGAGATGCAACGAGAGTACTGTGGTTCGACGTACGCGTTCGAGCGTTGCTTCTCGTCGTACGACACGACGGAGCGGCTCGTTTGTGAGGCCGGATCGTTTCTTACACGGCCCCGCGTTCGTGGGACCCGGCGAGAGAGGAGAACAAAGTTTCATCGATTCAATAAATTCCCATTAGGTCGATCTTGTCGGGATGTAAGGTCTCCGTGGTATCTGCTAACTGGTTTCCACCGTTTGTACGTCGTTACTTCTATTCGCTTGGCCGACCGCGGTCTCGCGATATTATTTGCTAAAGAATCTGTCGCGTCGCGACATTTGTCCGATGCCGATTTACGATTCTTAATTGACGCCGGCCAATTTGACCGTATCGTCTGAATGGGTTGCTACCGTGCTACCCCGCGGGATGCTCAATGAAGCGATCGTTCAATGGACCGAGAATGTACTTCTAAATTTCTTGGATAAGTTTCCGAATGGCCTCAACAAAATTGAGAACTCAGGTTCGGTATATAACCGAAATTGACTACCAGAAACCGATTAAAATTGGTTTCAGAACTGGATGTCTTACCGTTTTTGAGATATCGTGGTAAGAAATTTTTGTACAATTTTGGGACTACGTATGCGCTATTCGATACTGCGCATGCGTTATTCGATACTGCGCATGCGCTATTGAATACTGCGCGTGCGCTATTCGAGACTGCGCATGCGCTATTCAATACTGCGCATATACGGAACTTAACCAAATCTAACCCAACCTTACCACGATATTTCGAAAACGGTAAGACATCCAGCTCTGAAACCAACTTTAATCGATTTCTTGTAGTCAATTTAGGTTATATACCGAAGCTGAATTCTCAATTTTTATGGGGCCATTCGGAAACACAGCCAATTTCTTTTCCAACGTGCCTCTTGAAATGAATTCTACTACCGAGTTTCGCGAATGTCGAAGCAACGTAACGCCTCTGTAAATCCTGTACGCGGGCGAACGCTTTAGCCCCGTTCACTTGTGTTACATCGCCACTCGCAGAGGCCGAGGAGCACGCGTTCCACGGTGTTTCGTAGCAGGGTGAAGGTAGACAACAGGACACGTTAGTGGGTATCGTTGCTTCGCTTTCATTAGTCGTGCGTTATGCGTTCGCATACCATAGAAGGCGGCCAGTTTCTGTCGATCGGCGAGTAACGAAGCGCGTTAACGCCGCGAGCGGCTGCTCATTGTGGGAGCGGCTGAGTTACGGTCAGCCGAGATATCTTTTTACGCGGACACCCTGGCTTGTTAACGATAGAAATCCCAACGATACAATACCATTATTTAGCCGCCATATACGCCTGCTGGCCATTAGCGGGCCGCGTAGCCAGCTCGTTCGACGGCTAATGATTTCATTTCGACCTCTCTAACCGGCCATCCGACCAGCTCTTACGCAGGACGTTTCATCCATTTCAATCGCGGACTGTACCGCGTGTATGGAATCGGTAAATCGTGTTCGTCATCGGGGAATTGTCGTTAAATTGTGGATACAGGAGTCGCGTTGCGAAACAGGTGGACAAATTGAAGCGAGATACGAGCGAAGAGAATGTGGGTTGATTCGAAGAAAATAATGAAAGGAGATTGATTTTCAACTCTTCGTTATTCTGTTACAATTACGAACTCGAATCGTTAGAAATCGAAAGCAAACATGACTGACACCTCGAGTAGAAACTCTATTCAACAATCACCTTGCAATTACTTTACAATCATTCAGAAACAGAAGCAAGTAAAATGAAAAGCCCACCAAAGTGCTGAACACCATCAGCGAAGCAATATTCGATTCTAGGCATCTGGTTTATCGCCGCGCTATGAAAGTCGACCCGGAGGGCCGGAAGCGAACGCTTACGACTCGACTCGTTCCCCGGATAAGACCTGGCTACGTTTCTGACCTTTAATTAGTTACCGCGGGGCTGCCGGCAGAATTAACGGCTTCCTGGCCTGTTAAATAAATAAAAGAAGGCTAGAAGATAGAACTAGACAACCATACCGGACGGCTAACGCTTCGGACGAAGATAGATATGGACGTGATAGCGGGAGGAGAGAGAGGCAGGACATAATCGAGCCTCGAGCCGCTGATTATATGCGAATGCCACGCTCGGTGGCTCAAGCACATCGCGAGCAAGATTCGCGTGGAAATTCAAACGCGTCCATGATCCTGATCCTTCCTTCCTTTCGAGGCAATTAATTGGCTCATGGGCCGCGCTCCACCGAATTTCACCTCGCGTTGGAGTTAGAGAAATATTTCAGGGTCGCGTGTACCAAGTCTTGCATGAGAAATAAAAGTACTTGTACTGTAACTTTTTAAATTGGAAATAAATGCATCGAAATTTCTGAAAATTCCAAAGCCCAAATGTCGCTTATGCGTTTACAGCGCGATGCATTTTTGTTCGTTCGCTCAATTAATTCGTTTCACCAGAGAGATCACGGTTCGTTAAAGGTATCCTGCACCGCGCATTTGGAATTTAGATTATTGCCTGGCCGTTAGAACGGCATAGTTCTTTTATAATGGTTCAGATAACGTAAATGAATACGATGTTGCATCTGGCTTGAAGGAATATTAATACTGGAGGCTAAGAAAGCACCGGTAAGTATGTAAAATATTCATTCATTCACTGGTTTGAAAAGAGCATACGTTCATTCACTTGTTCTTCAAAGGTTAAGAACATGATTCATTCAGGATTTTTATTTTCAAGAGAACTGCAGTTAAATATTTGAAAATATTTATAATAATTTCAAGATTATGAAATCTTTTTTCAAGTTTGATATTTATACGACCGTAGTCGAAATTCAAACCAGTTAATGACTATAGTCATTTCAGTTCAATTTAGATCGTTGATAAAAGGAAAGTAATTATTTCGTTTCAATGCTGTTTGTTTCGGTGTTCATTACCACTTAACAAGATATTCAGAACATTAATCACCAATTTGTACTCATTTGTACCTTAATGGTAGAAAGATCGTTGTATGTTGGTCAACGTTATTTTTCTAAGAACAATGGACTAAGAAAACCAGTGTTCAAATTTCTATCTTAACACTTTGAACGCCATAGGGGTCACCGGTGACCGGCCCTGCAATTTACACACGTTTGAATAATAAAAAAAACAATAGGAAAACATTATTTTAGGTAATATTGCTATGGTACAAATAATATAAAATGGCAAATAGAAAGCTTGAAAAAATGCCCAATTTCACTGTGACGATCAACGTGTTACATAAATTAAATATAGAAAATAAAAATATATATACTTGAATTGGGAATGAACTGCGTTTATTCGGCTTTCTGATTGTGTCGACTCGAGGAAGGTTCAGGAGCGACTGAATACACGAATGCGCTTCAGCACTCGCCGATAATCCGAGTGTTTACCTAAAGGGATTAACCAACTCTGCCGGTTACGATCGACTAAATTTTACCCTAAATGATATATATGAATGAAAATAAATATCTCGTATTCTCGCGTACTACCTACACTCTTATACATTACTTCATGCTAAGATAAGAAAAAGAAACGGTACATCTATGATTCTATATTTTAATAACGAAGAAGTAGGAACTGCTAAGATGTAAAGATTGACAACATCTTCGACATCCTTCTAACGTTGCATCCGTAATGCTGAAGAAAATGCAGAACGTTCAACTTCCGTGACGATGAGGAAGGCTGCCCGTCTTAATAACGCGCACCGACATTTTCTTACCTCCGACTTAGACCTGGCCCATTGCTAACCGTCACGCTGCTGATCCTAATTAAATTGCCTCTAATTAAGAACGACCTTAATGCACGCTCTCGCGAGCTCTATCGTTCATTATGAATTCATTTTCAAGAGTACGCTAGAATTCGATCTGTATTTCATATTGGACATTGTAACAATGCCTTTTTAACGATCCCTGTGTAAAAAAAAGAACATTTCAAAACTGTGCAAGTGTATAAGATATACTCTAAACTTAATTGAACGCGAAGTACGAGTTACAAGGGCTCGACGATTCGGATGGAGGATTAATGAAGTAATTTCAGCCGCGGAAGGAGATGCTTATCGCGCGGCGAGCCTCGAAATCTTCCGTTCGCGTTTTAATTATTTAAACGTGCAATTGCACGCGATCAACGGCACGCATGGGCGAAGCGAGAGAATCGTGAAAACATATCGTTACGGTAACAGTAACATGTACCTAAGTCCCCGCAACGTGCCCCGGATAATTAGATAAAATGATACACGCCGTGGTGCACACGAGCCAGACGAATGCGACCGCTCAGACATAGTCCTATAAAACTCTGCTAATTGGACTGTGTCTAATTAGGGGGCACGGAAGGGTCAACCTGAGTGGAATGCAATTGCATTCCATTTTTTTTTGTGAAAATCATATTGCGCAAACACCTATCGACTACCAGATAAAAGAGATTCTTTTTTAAACGAGACACCCTGTAAAGATATTCTCTCTTATTAAAGTTCTTTTGTTTGATATTTGCGAGCATCGTTCGTAAGACCTCGATTGTAGCGAAAGGGTTAAAGCTGGTACGGAGAGGCCCCCTTTCGACGTTCCGTATTCGTGACACCGGTAATATTCAACAGGATAATTAATTATGAAGGTAGAGCGGTGCTCGACCGAACTCGGTATATCTTCCGACATCTGGACCCGTTCTACATTATGACCGGCGTTGCGTGGGCGTATCACCAGTGGCTGCCCACAGGGTGGACCGAGGAATCATTAATTCGCCTCCTCGCGAACTCCGCGTGTGTTTTATTAACTATTCCGGGGAGGGGATGGGTCGGAGTATTACAATCCTGATCCTTTATTTCAATTTCTAATCCAGATTATTCTTTTTCTTTCCAAAATTTTTCTACAAATCTACTTTCGTGTTAAGTACCCATATTTATAATCACCTACGGAACAGCGCTTCCCTTTCACCGGGAACAGCAGCATCGACTCCTCTTACCAAAATACCGCGCATAATTCAATCCTATACTTTCGTACGAGCATCAAGCATTCACTCCCACCATTTAACCGTACACGGTGAAGGGTCGAGGTTCATCGCGGGCCGATTAAAGTGATATAAGGCCCCCGGCGGCGTCGGTGTCGGCGGCGGCAACAGCAGCAGCGTTTCAGTGGCTGGCATTAAATTAGCTAACGAACGAGTCCGTGCGGGCAGCCAGCGCCTAGGTTAATAAAAGAATATTCGAGCACGAGCGGCGGCGTACAGAGGAGCGGGTCTCCGGGTCGACGATGATGCCCTCTCCTCGGTCTCGTGGCGGCGCACAATCAGCGAAGCGTGCTCGTAATGACCATTACCGTCTCTGACTCGCTACTTCGCTACCTTCGGCCACCACGGTAATGGCTCGTGTCTGTTCCCGGTGTGTTCGCCGATACCCCCGGCTTCAGGGACGGATAACCGCTATCTGGTGCCCTCCCTACGCTGCCAACAGCCGGCTTCTTCCTGGTCGACGCTTGCATCGGGACCGATAAGGGAGCAGGAGATTAACGCGCCTGGCAAGCCGCATCGGGAACTTGAAACTCACGACGGATTTCATGGAATCGCGTGGGCATATTTCAGGCGAGAAAAATCCTCGTTCCTAGATAGGCTTTCCAAAGCAAAGGGATGCTGGAGGAATCCCGAGAGCATGCTAGATTTCGCAAGCAACCAGCTCTATTGCAATGAATTTATAATATGAGCGATCATACACGCTTATTTTTCATTTCTAGCTATAGAAACTTACTTAAGGTACTACTTTCTGTACTCACCCGTGTATACTAAATAAATAAATAAATATTCTCTGATGTTACTATTTTAACCCTTTGCCTTCTATGAAAGCACATATGCGTCAGGTGAAAGCTGTCTGTGTCTTGTAAATAAAAATCGATGCATATTACTAATTACACACCGCATTTTATCAGATTATAATGATGTGCTAAAACAATGAGGAGAAAAAATGAAAAAATAAATTGCGAAATGAACAAAAATTAAAAAGAGAATTATAAGTGTTATCGAAAGGGTTAATAAAAATTACGAATACTTGGTACCAGCTATTAACCAATTATTTTTCTCCATTCAAATGAAAATAAGGCTACTCAGCCTTCATAGATAAATAAAGGAAACTGTTTTTCCAATCGTTTCGTTGCGATTTGATTATCAACGGTCACCCCGTGCATCCGCAACGAGCTAAGGTCTCGCAACGATGCTCGTCGGCTTGCTATTAGGACGCAGGCTGGCGCACGTACGTATAATGGCAATCATGTTAATTATTGTAAGTAGAGCCGCGCGCCACCGCCGCAACCTTACAGAACCTGGCTTTCCTCTTTTCTTGCAGCGGTAACGGCGTGTGCCACCATTACGAGAAGCGCCTTACCGTGAACGCACGCTATTCATTCCCTCCGTGCCAGAGGGAGAGGCTGCACACACGAGGAAGAGGGAGGAGTTACTTATACGCGGAGGAGAAGGAGGGTCGAAAGGAAGGAAGGTCAAACGAGAGAACCTGAAGTGCACATTCGAATCGCATTATCTATGTCAAAGTTACCGTAAAATAGGTAGCTTTCAAAAATTTTCAAAATGTCAAACTCTACTCATTTTTTAAAATTTAATTATCACTTTCAAGCACACGGAAGATACAGCCTATCCTTCTTTGGTTGTGTAATTAATACTATGAAGAAACGAAGAGAGATTCTTGTACCTCGTAGAATCAAGTTCGAGGTTAACATGTATGATTTATAATGAGCCACGGCGAGAGACCGGGAACACGTTTTTAATAAACATAATTTAGCGTACACCCGATGCGTTATCGTGTCTAAGAGTATTATAAACGTTGCGATAGACAAGATAAGGTTATAGTTCCTGTTAAGTTCCGCGCTGGGACGAGCTGGAGGATCGTTGATTAGGGGTGAAGGGAGTCATGAATATTTTGATCTACGGCTGATTTTAATAATGCATTACGTCGCGAAGTTAAAGCGAAGAGCGAGACACACCGGACTACCGGATAGGCAGCTCACGTACGGAAAAAAGAAAATCTCGAAGGAAGTTGAAACGGAGCGAGAAAAAAGCGAGAGAATTTTATTTAAAACTTTACTGGTTCGCGAACGTACGAATGAAGTGTATAATAAATTGCTTCAGAAACGAGTATGTAGAGTGAGTCATAAAAGTATTCGTATCCTTTTAATTAATGACCGGTCATGCATGATATCAGCTGTACAAGGTGTTGGTAATTTAATTTTTACATTACGATGAAAATGTAAATTAGACGATTTTAATTTTAATTTAAATCATTATTGAAAAATGATAATGGCGGACGGGTAGCTTTATGCGTTCTAAGCTGCATCAGGTATTGCTTCCACGTGCATAGGTATACGTCAGGGCGGGTGCAATGGCAATATAGTCGCGGGTTGCATCGGTATGCACAAGGCGGTCTCGGGTCCGCGTACCCGGCAAGAAAATCGAAAGTAAGCCGACGGCAAAGAGGCGGCTCCGTTGTGAACGCGGCCACGTTACTGTATGCAAAGCAGCCGTTTGCAGGTAAACCATGCTGCGTATGCGTTACCACCGGCTTACGAAGCGCACGATCACGCTCAAGGGTAAACAGTGGCGTCCGAAGGGGGTAGTTTTATTGGCTGACGCCGTCACAGAGGATGCCGACGTCGTGGCGAAGCGTAAACAGGGGGGGGGGGGGGGGGACGAATGGAGGCACACGGCTATGAATGGGATTGCGAATACGTGGATCGATCCTCCTGCCTCTCTTTCATGGATTTCGTGAATGCAGTTGCATCGTGAAAATATTCAAAAATCATAAAAATGATTAGAAACTAGTAAACGATACCATATACTTTCTAAAAAATAAACTACTAAAACCTGAAACGGTAAAATTAATTTTCTTATCTCGACCCAATAACCCTTTCGCTCCCAACTAAATCCTTCCTGCACGTCCGCGTGATCAATCGTCGAATGTATCAGAAAATGATATCACGTTCTCTGAATCAGGATATCTGCAAAAGTATCCGTCGGAACGGATTAAGAGAAGCGCATACATTATCGCGGCTAAAGTGCGAGGACGCGAGCACGCGCGAGGGGCGCGTGTGCGTGCGATCCGAGCGGAGGCAGCGCACACGAGCAGTCCAGATTGTGAGATTTCATTCTGAGAACCTGCAATTTGCGAAATTGACGGGGCAATTTGTTTACCGGTAATTGCGATACAATCGGCCACAGGGGGGCTCGTTGTAAACGGCTAGAATCGGCGTTACACGTGAACGCGGCGAACGGATATTGGGGAGGCGGGATCGTTTCGCGAACTGGCACGCGTGTAAAAGCCCGCACGAACCGTCGTACAGGTATACCGTTACCGTTACTGTTCCGTGAACTTAATTTCGGGAATACCGTCCGCTTCGCTCGACGCTCGTTATTTTACCCCGTAAACGTCAGATTGATTTAATAGAATGGAGGTGCGAAATGATAGGCCTCCGTTTCTCGATAATGTACCTGTGGGTTTTCGATCGCTTACGTGTTTCTATGTGACCCTGTTAACTGGAAGATTAAACGAAGTATCAATTTCTAATTTTTCTAAAATTTATTTTAATCATTGACGAACCATCAGAGGGTCTTTACTCGAAATTAAGATTACTTAAATAAAAATATAGTCGGTAAGTATACCGGTTTGCATAGTTGTCGAGGATCAAACGTCACCGTCCACTCGCCGCGAGTTCCTGCTTCGTGTGCACGAGAGGATCAGAGCAGAAGAATGTCGGCGATCGTTCTCTGGCTGGGGTCATCGTCGAAGTCATCGATCAACCCGGGGGCCAGGGTCATACTGTGACCCGGCAGCAGCTGTTCCGTCGGCACGGTCAGTCATTGATCTACGGATCCTCGCGTAGATCACTCCCCTCGATATACCTGCCCACCGGTTTCAACAGAGATACCAGCCTCCGTGTTGCTTCTACACGCGTACTTGCCGAAGCACACGTGTGCGTTTATATATCAGGTCATTTCGAAAGTCTTTGGGAATTTCGTTGAATCCGATCCTTCCTGTTCGCGATATTTCACGAAAGGGTGCTATTTGTATCCTTATAATCGGATGAATCAATAAATAACCCTCGATGACGATATCGGTATTTGTTCCAGCTATCTCTACAGGGTTCGTTGGTTTCTTTCAAAATGAAATGATGGGGGAAAGCTTTCGAACAGGAGCGTTATCAGGCAGCTGAGATCGTTTATCTGCGACACGGTACCGCCTGGTCGATATATTTTGAATTAACACGTCCCGTTCTGCCAGAAAAGTCCCCGGCCCCTGTTCTGATTTATCGGCTCGCGAGCGTTAATCTTACAAACCGCGACCGGGAAGGTTTCGGGAAAAATGAAGCGTTCTGAAGGGAATGAGTCAACGAACAACCGTTCTATCTGCTCCCCTTTCATTTACGAAACGAAACAAGATTAAAAGGAATTTTCTTCAGTACGGAAGGTAAGAGTTGATCGATCGATTTTCGCGTGTCGAACAACTGGTTTGATGAATTGCGCTATCGGAATCGGATCTGATATTCTGAACGATTATTGTCAATGGCCAGACTAGTTTCGCGTGTCTACCTATTCTTTCTTCGATACCTCTATGGTTATATGATAGAAAATAAAAGAAACTAGGTAAGTATAGATAAGGATATTTAATACGAGCTCTTGCACACCTAGTTATCTGGATAATAGGAAAAATTCTTTTTAAAATCTGATACATTAAACTGTTATAATTCATATCTTAATCGATTCGAGTATCATGCTAGCAATTTAATTGCTTCTTATCTTGTACCTTTTGTTAGGTTTGAAGAAAAGCACTTTGGTTTACTTACAATTAAACAAATTTTATACGGGATTCGCGAGGCCGAGGTCCTTGCACTCGTAAAAGCAATTCCTTAGCGGCGGGGGTCTCGTGAAAAAAAGTCATCGAGGTTTTATACCCCGAGCGCCGAATTGCGAAGGGCTAATAAAGGAGCATCGAGCGTGTCGTCGGGTACTTTTATAATAGGGGATTGTAAAGGTGTAAAGAAGAAACCCGCGGGAAAATACGGCATTACTATCTCGAGTGTTCATCACGTCTTGCGGCGACCGTTTAACTCCATCATAAAGTCATCCCCTTTGGGCGTCGAAATTTAAAGGATAGTGAGAAGGTTCGATGGCCAGAATTCTAAGTGCTCTTTTAGTAGTTGCAAATAATTTGATGACACACGTGAAACTTTTTAAAATGAAAGGGTTAAATAATGAGTAACGGAACAGACCATTTTCCTTTCTAACGCTGGAAGTACCAAGAATTCTCAATGACGATTCAAACACCTCGAATTCTCTTAGTCCTGATTCTGAACCCGCGACCTCGACCTCACACGAGCGAGAGGCGCCTAGTTTTTTTCAAGGACGAAAACGTACCTCTAGGATTATAGGAATTCCTATGGGATTCCGGGATTCCACGACCTAAGATAGTTCTAATCGTTGATCCTCGTAGATAATGTTCTACAACGATCGCGACTTTAGGTTGCCGCTTTTAGCTACGACCCTTCGTCATAATTTCTGCAGGAAGTCGGGGGTACATGCTGGAAGAAGGAAATACAGCATGGGTCGAAGATAGACCTTTAAATAGCTGGAATTAGGAAACGGCGGAAGATTGTGAATTATGGCAAAGGAATGCATTAGAAATTTGTCAAATTACAAAATTAAAATAATGAAAAATATCACGGCAAAGGAATGCATTAGAAATATGTAAAATTACAAAATTAAAATTATGAAAAATTATTCTATTAATTCCTTTCAAACGGCATATGTGAAGAAAAAAATTAAGCAGACCTCTCGAACGCAAACAGAGACCCTATTTCTTTTAGGTTGGCTGCACCCTGCAGAATGCAATTCTAAAAGCCGTATCTTTTTCAACTTCCAAATGCTCGGTTCGCGTGTTACCTGACACACTAATCATTCACTGCAACTCACTAACAAGCAACAGTGCTACTTCGATGCTCTTTATCGACGAAATTCCCGTGGAAACGAGCAGGGTGTCACCTTCGTTCATCACAGCCGCTGACCGCAGCGTGGTAAATCCTGGTAGCTGCTTTTTATGTTGAATTTCCATATAGGGAGAAGGCAATACGATGCGACACAGCGGTCCACGATGACTGCAGAAAGGGTTATATACCTAACGCGCAGTCATCGATTCTCGAGCCTCCCTTCGGAGCGAGGAGGAGAAACTGGAGAGAGGATTTTTTTGCGGGCTTTGCCTCTTTGTTCTTCAATGAAAAGTACCTACTCGCTGTACATGCCATTGACATGTGCAGTCGTTGACTAATAATTAATGAACCTACTTTGATTCTTAAAAATTCAACATATTTTCTGATTATTTCTAAAACGAACCACGTATGTGCACACCCTTCCCAGCGAAAGGGTTAAGCCACCAAGCCAGCTGGCTTGTCCAGTCCGGTTGCGAACTCGTGAAAGCGTGTATCGCACCGCTGTCTTCATACTTCAACGTGGCGGCGGACATTAAAAGCGTGCATTAACCCGCTCTCGAGAGATCGTGCACGCACGGTGGCCAACGGGTGATATTAATAGGACACGTTCACGGTAGCCGTGACGTCGAACTGGAAACGATTTAGGCATTCTTTGTCCTGATACAATACAACCTTATCTTTGAATTATTAGACCATGGACCTGGAGACATAGAAAGTCTAACCTGATTCGATGATATAAAAGTATAGAAAAATAAACGAAATAAATGAAAATTTAGAGCAATATTCAAACAAACGAGTACCACCTAGGCATTCGGTAATTAAAGCAAATGTTAATCTATTGTGCGAGAAACATTTGTTCGCAATTATCACGAGGTTAAAGCAGCGGGCGTTCGAGTATTAAGGGTGAGAGGAGCGAGCGGGAGAACGAGGGAAAAGGGGGTCGGGTAGGTGTAGCGCGTGCTGGAAATTACGGCGGCCACCGTCGATGACTAATGAGAAATTCACGCGGCCGCTAATGTACCGTATCGTTATCACCTTCCTCGAACGAGCCGGGTCCAGGTATCCGGCTGCGATTTACCTTACTGCCGGCCAGGAAGCGAGGCACCGTCGAATCACGCCAGGTGAAAAACAGTCGTGGCGAGGTATCGTCTTGCGGCCGTGGAAGAGGGCAACGAAGAAACGCCGTCGGCAGCCACCGGCTCCTGGCAGCGGCGAGGAAACGCCGAGAGGAGAAACCGAGGCAGGCTCGATTATCCGCGATAGCGTCCGCGGGATAATTTAAGACGGTCATTCAGGATATTTGCACGCCAGAAAATTATTCCGCCGACGGAACCTGTGCCCTCGGACGCCGCGGGGATCAATTAATTATCGCGTGAATTTCGGCGAGAAGTTCGTGATTTGTTAGGAAGCAACGTCGTTTTTCATCGAAGGGGGGATGACAGTGAGATCGTGAAGTTAAAAGGGACGAATTTATCGGCGGGCAACAAAATAAATATCGACAGACTTTTAAAGCGCACCGGAATCTTAAGAGAACGATTACGAAGCGGTCGCAATCATAGAGGGAGAGATAAAGAGCCCGCGGAGTGCACGGGCTACCGATCACGAATTAATTAAATCCGTGTAGCAATATGCAGGGTACACGGTTCCGCGTGTTCGTACACGAGATAGGGATTTGAATTGTTCACGATCACGCGCCGTTTCTCCTATAACCGCGGACAATATATCCTGATTATCCATTGCACGCTGTCGCCCCCTTGCACCCTGCGCTCGTTGCAACGATTGGCATTCTTCGTGCCGTGAACAATGATTCAACCGCGTGGACAACCATTTTGTATATCAATATAATAATCAATCGTGAAATGTAATCCTTCTATTTCATCGATGTGCCAAACCGTGAAATTACAACTGAGGTAAAGATACCTAATGAAATTGGTACCAGAGGCACTCTGGTTAATTACGAAACACAGTTGCCATTATTCCCGTGGCAAAGTGTTCCACAGCAGGCTCGATCGCGAAACGCGACGTGCACTCCTGGCGAAATGAACTCTATTATGCTGTATTTACTTCTGGATCAGCGGAGTCACGATCAGCCAGCATATTCCGAGGCTGTCATCAAGTCACGGCAGGCGCTCGCCGAACGTTTTCACCGTGTTCGATTTATTACATCCGGTTGGTACACCCGGGACACCTGCATATACATATGTTGCATGCACGATTTCGTCCCAATGGTAAACGCGACGCTGATTGTGATCACGCTCGTGAAAGGAGCAATTTTTTCATAATTATCATTGAATATAACAGGACGAAGATGAGACGAGAGAGGGTTGTAATCAGCATCATTGTACCATGAGTACTCGATTCCTTTTAAAATTCATTTGATTTTTAAATAGGGTCGTTTTTTTTGCGATGAGGTCGGGAGACGGGGAGGGTATGTCCCTGCGGGCAAATACTCGCTTACCAACTAACCAATCGACATGAATGTAACTAATGATTTTTAAATTTTTAAATAAGGTCGTATAATGAATTACGATCTACCCTTGGACGGCGGACCATGGAGAGAGTCTCAATTTTAGATTAATTTTGTATTTCTACTGTTCTCATTTTCTAAATTTTAAATAAACTGTTCCTTTAAAAATTATTCTTTCAATATATGAAACTCTTTCGTTTAAAAAATGTATATTATATCCCTATACATGTTTTGTAATTTTGAATCTCGATTGATCCAGACTCCCCTGTTCAAGAGTTACTCTATACTCTTCTAGTATAGCAAAAGTAGCGAAAGTGTTAATAATTTTCCACCGATAAGATCGTTATTTTCTGTTAACGAAGAGACAGTAGCCCCTGTCATTTCATCAAGCACTTCATTAGAGCTGATGGTGTCGAACACATAGAAACCGAGGGATCACTTTCAGAGCAACCACCTGCCGTCTCTAAAAGTTTCCTTTCCGGATGCGACCGTGAATAGGAGGTGTTCTGGCCTCTTTATGCGCTTCGCTGGATCTCGAGTTCTTCCATCGAATGCATCTGAGATGCTGCCAGCCGATACGCTGCACTCTGATAAGATTTATCTGACGGTGAACCGTTTTGTCGAGAGGCAACGTGAAAGGAAAACGAGAGAAACAAGAGGAGGGACGGGTTCTTCTTCGCCTGACGACCTTACAGAACCGGCCGAGCGATGGAAAAGCAATGAAAAGGCGAGTGGACGGTGTAATAAAATGAGGCGAATTAATGGAACGCGGGTAAACGGCGCCCAATTTCAATCGAGCAAAACGAACCGAGAATCTTAGTTTCCTTTTTTCATTGCTTTGGGATATTGAATTATTCTTCTTAGACCCTCGAAACCTATTAGTAGACTTTCAGTCCAATTTCAAGTCCATCAGAATCCTGAGAATTCTGAAATTGCTCAAATCTTCCTGCAATCAAAGCCAAAGTCCATCGATCAAAGAGTGGCAGCACCCAAGGGACAGAGGTAAGTAGAGCGCCCAAGGGTCCACGAAAGGGAGCAGTCTCGGCCGGATGGCAGCGAGGATTCCCAGAAATTTCGTGCCTCGATAAGTTTTCGTCAACCGCAAGCAGGATGCGTGTAAAAATGTTCGCCATTGGCTCTCCTCCTCCGTGATCCTCTCTTTCTCCCCTTCTCCTCTTCACTCTACCTTTTGCTACGGGTTTTGCGGTCGAACTCCGGTCAAGTTACCGGTGCACCGGCAGCTAACCTCTCGCTGGATTAATTCGAGATCGAGGCTTGGGTGTGCCCGACGCGTCTCCCATTCCGCACGCAACCCCGGGGTCGCGCTATCGGCCCTCTATCGTCCAAATATTTACGATCCGCTCGCGAGGCCGCTTTATGACGCTAAATTTCATCCGCGACACGCCGTAAACAGCCTAGCCGACCGTACCTTTTGCTCTGTTTTGCAGAAGACTTTATCGTTTTACCAGACCCATCATCCTCGGCTTGGATATCTGACATTCGTCTATGAACTATCCTGGAAATTAGCCTTCAAAAAATATTAGCTGTACAAATTAATTCTGTGCCTTCTTAATTAATATTTTTAATTTGAACATTTGAAAAGCGACAAGACAACATAATAACGATAAAGATTATTTCAATAATTGGAATTACTATAGCTTTCTAAAAATAAATCTTTAATTAAAATAAAGAAAAGGCACCTAATTAATTAGAGCTATTAAAATTTTTCTGAATAAATCACGCGACCAGCAGACATTATTCTATCCCATCCTCGATTAACTTCCTTTTTTATTCTCGAATTTTATCTCGTTCCCGCGTTCAGACCAGATGCATAATCGCTCTCGAAATTGTTTCACATTCAAGAAGGAGCCAAAGAAAGCAAGATCAATCTTCCTCGAAATTCTCGCGAATCCTACGAGAGATTCAGTAACTACCCAAACTGTGGCCGCTAAATGAAGATTTATAGGGAGACCGCTATTCGCACGCTACACCGCACCACTTTCAGTCTCGTGGCACGCAACGCACACACCGAGTGGTCGTTAAGCCGCAGATACCTAGGGACACGAGTGTCCCTTTCGTGAGCATCTAGCGTGCTCGCATTCGTATGCAGAGTGCGCGTACCGATTGCATTGGCCGCAGCTCGAAGAAATAAAAGGGAATTGGGAGTCCGGGTCGAAAGCACGGTTGCAATTGGTCGCGATTTTGTCGACGATACCGGGGCCGATATTTATGAGCGCAACCCTTTGAGGATGCGCCCGGTTGCACCCTGGCGTTGGTAATAATGAATTACGAGGCGAGGTATTATAATATAAATCATCATTGCTTCGATGTATTGTCTCGAGGGATGCGAAATGAAAAATGGAATCTGTTGCTACCGAATAGTGAACTATAATTTCCTATGTTCAACACGACGAAAGTATTTTCTGTTCCTTTCCTAATTACAGGAAAATTATTAAAACATATTCAATTAGAGAAATAAAATTGATTATTTCTGTACACACAAAAGCTAATGAAATACGCTCGCATTAATCTTAAACGATCGGGTTCGCGTTGCGCAAAATGACTGTATCGCTCATTGTTAAAAAAAAAAAGCACCCACAGTGACTACATGAGAGATCATTTGAACCTTGGATTACAATTCTACTGACACGGCTTACGCAATAATAAATATTACCCGGTAAATCATCGCGGGCAAAGTGTAATGCACACCACTGTGCGCCGGCACGCATATTATTAATCACACGAAAAAGCGTTAAGTACATCATAAATAATGTCCAGGACTGGTGGTAACCCGAGTTACGTGAAAACTTCCCAGCTATTCAATTAGCCGTATCTAATACCGCAATCCGACTCGATATTTCAAACTTTCGAGCTATCCAACTACACGGTTGCTAAAAGTCCAACAAGATGCCGACCAAAGTATCGACCCGTGAAACAAATATTGCGAAATGCCGCGTGAATTTCTAATATCCGTTCGATTGGAGCTAATGACACGTGTCCGTGTGCCCGGGGTTATCGAAGACTATAATTCAGTGGCTGGGTCAACATTTTTCCTCGATTCGTAATCAACTGTTGACTAGAAAATTTTTCTACCGTTCCTTAAATTTCTTTCCTTATTATTCATCGAGAATTCCCCGTTTAACGACAGTCATTTTTATGAATTTTTCTTTCTGATGGAATTCTTTGCCGATGAAAAGCTACTGTTTGAAATTTCATCCGAATGCGATTATGGCAATTTATTATAGAAGAATTTTATAATTTAAGTTTAATAGACTTTCTTCTTTTAAAAGAGACAGGAGAATTTTATAACATTGAACACATGTATCAATATCTCATTCGTTCCCATCGCTCCGTGCACCCCTCGAGTTTGACGCCGAAGAACGCAACACCACCAGTCGTCTTTAATTACCAATTAAATTCATTACGTACAGTTCAAGCGGAAGCAATCACTGCTCTGTCGAAGGCCAGAGATGAGAAATATCGAGACAAGGGATCATCTCGTTTTCGATCTGGCCGCAACGAGGCCTTGGAGAAGACCCTGCTCGATTTTTCTTTTCTCTCGGCAAGATGCAACGTAAGCACTATGACGTATCTACCATCGGTAATTATTGCTGATTAACGACTGGCTAGCCCGTTATCTCTTAGCTGCGAGGTACCAGGGGTTCGATCGAGCCTGAATTTCGTTTGTACGAACTTGTCAAACGAACGACGATAGCTCCAACGAATTCCTCAAACGATCATCGAAGACAGAAATAAATTTTCAATGGTATTCAATGAATGAATTTTACAAGTACGATTGCTGATCGCAATTATCGATCATTCGGGGAGTGGTGATTACCAGGCTCAATAAAATTAAGTGGCTGTAGGGTCAAGAGAGATGAAAGCATTTATACTGTGCTTGGAAACTGATGAATGAATTGAGAATCAGGTTTTCGACGAATGTGGATGAAGAAATAAATCTTTTTGCATTCTGCTATCTTCTTTTTTCGGTCATCGTTTATTCTAACGAAAGGATGAGAGATGCGAATAATTAGAGGGTTAATAAACTTAATTTTAAATACTCATGAATCATTGAAGGGGGTGAGAAAATTAAAGTAGAATTAAAATTCTAATTCTGCATTCCACCCTAACGCAATATTCATCCAGAAAACACCTTTCTCCCTTCTTTATTTGTCTTCTTCGTATCGATGAAGAACTGCACCCGGTTGCACTTCTCTTTCAACCCGTTCCTTTTTCATCTACCTTCTCTGTTGGCCGCATTTCTTCGAGCCTCTTCTTTTTGCCATCCTCTCGCCTCGTCAGCCTCTTCTTCATCGAGTTCCTTGCGACTATCAAGCCTCGACGTGATTACTTACGACCACTGAGGTGGGGGGAAGGTACCCACTTTAATCCCCCTCTTCTCCGCCATTCTGATAGAAAGAGATTAGGGCCGTTATAAGGCGGACACCAGTTTGTCAAGGCTGATCGATCATCGAGGCGACGACGAGCAGATACTGCCACGATGTAGCTCGCTTATGACGAGGATTACTGTCAGACTGCAATTTCTTCGAGTCCCTCGTTGCTTACCGTAATTATTTAATAACTTTCTTAGCGTTCAACAGTGGACATTCCTTCGAAGGTTCCTTCTTGAATGATGGATGGTTTACTTGTTACAGAAAGTAGAATGTATTGTGCCACTTCATGCTCTGTTATTGGCAAATGCTGTGTGGCCATCATTGAAGATATATTCTTTAGATGGTTACTTTTAAAAAATTCTATTTTGATGTTCAGTTGGAAGATAGATGCTGATTGCAATTTTTAATTTTGTAGAATGATCTACTATGAATTGGAGCAAAAAATTAAATTTTAAATCAAAATTTCTCTAACAAACGTTCCATCAATAATCACTGAAGAAAATCATATTCCTTAGATGGTTTTTAAAAATTCTATTGTGATGTTCAGTTGGAAAATAGATGCTGATTGCAATTTTTAATTTTGTAGAATGATCTACTATGAATTGGAGCAAAATAATAAATTTAAAATCAAAATTTCTCTAACAAACGTTCCATCAACAACCACGAGGGAAAATCATCTTTAAAAGCCACGAACGCGCGTGTTTCATCTCGGAACGTGAAGACCGTTATCACGAGGCAGGGAGATTCAGTAACGAGCAGCATTTTCTTACCGTCTGCGTGGAATACACGACAGGCTGGCTTACAATCAACGGGAAGCATTTCAGGCATTAGCCCGAACACGTGGCACGTGGACCGTGTCGCTCGATCACCTGGCAGAAAGTTAACTACCACAACGCACAGGTAAACCAATGAAAAAAAAACCAATCGGCAAAAAGTTGTCGCTACGAGCGACGATGAGCCGCTCTCTGAAACTATTATACCGGAAATCTCGTGGCAACGATGCCGTACCATTTTCTACGGCACGCACGGTAACGCAGCAAACGATCCCGATAATTAGACAAAAAGAACCCGAGAATTCCTGAAAATACGAACCAAACAGTTTCAAGTTCACCAAACGATCTCGTATAACGCGTAAACCGGTCTGAAACAACGTATGGAAAAGCAAGGAGGCATCTTTTATTTTTCATATCTAAGGAAACTCTTTTAATATCTTACTTAGCGATTATATACGAGATGGATCAGGATCTATAATTTAATAGCAAATGAAGATTGGAAGGAACGATCTGTTATCAAGATATTTAGAAAATTATTTTACAATCTTGCAACAAGAACGAACGGTTGTACGAAGGAACAAAGGGTACACCGGGTCGAGTGGTTCCAGGAAAACAGATTCGGTCCCGGGTCGTTTAACGATCTCGCCTTGCCCCGAAATCGGTAAGGTCTGATCGAGGAGAGAAAGTGTACAAGACGGGCGCAAGGAGATAAGAGGCCACCGGCCAGAACGTTTGACGCGGCGAGCCTAATTGCGATCTCTCGATCGCGACCGTCGCCAAACAAGGAAATCGCCACTGTCTTATTGCCTGACCCTCCAATACATGCTCTTAACACGCGTCACTTGCTGAAAACGATTTCGCGATGCTAATTTTGCACGCTCTTTACGATTGCACGGTTTTGAATACAGAATTTTTCAAAAACACCGAGATCTTGTATAGATTAATTGCTTTTCAAGTTTCTTTAATTTGTCTTACTTTGGACAAGGAAGGATACCCAAAAAATTCATCCTCTGACTAATTAGTTTGACTCGAGTTCAAGGTAACCTGCTCGTCCACTTTCCGCCTGATAATTGAAGACAATTACCGCGATGATATCGTTCGATTGGACAAATGAAAACGGGTATCCTCGATCTCGAATTCCCGAAAGTTAGCCCCCGGTGCATCCGCGTAGCCGGATAATTGCCGGTGTCCGGAAAACAAAAGCGTGTCAATAATTAATCGACTTGCTGAAGTGGAGATTAATCAATTTGGTTAACGCCACGGCGAGCGTGCTGCATCGTCGAGGAGCCAGGTCTCTCGGGCTGTGTGTTAAAAAGAGGCCGAGGTTCTGCTTACCCCCTTCTTTCTATGTCTCGCCTCCGTAAACCTCGGTTCCAGCTCGTGTTAATTAACCCCATTGAGATCCCAGTTAAGATATCATTGTTCAGCGGCGAGTTTGCGTTTCGACGAGAAACAAAATCGTCACGGAGTACCTGTACTCTCCACCTTGTTGCCCGGGGACCGAATAAATCTTGCCGCTAAGAGGGGCCCGACTAATTTTTAAGATCTAGATTTTCAATTGTAATTGCCGCGCCTGCCGGCCAATAAATCCTCGATCTACCGGTGTTTCCTGTCGGTGAAAACGTGGGTCGATGTCGACTGTTATTCTCTTTTTATTCCAAGATCGCACGAATTGCGAAGGGAATTTTTAATCCTGTTATTCGATCGGAAGGCTAATTAAGAATTTACAAAAAAATATCATTAAAACCTCAAAGAACCAAAGAATCCTAGAAAATCCTAAAATTCACTGCTTTTAAACCTAACAGTGGTGCCATTTTTTGATATCTGATTATGAAGTCACGGAAAGCTTTTCTCGCAGGACTAAAGGACGAGCTTCCAGGAAACGCGGTTTGCCCATCGTCCTGGCTTCCTCCTGGCTCGCTGAAATTATTATGAGAGCCGGTTACGTATGTAAGAGCCGTGGCAAGATGGTGTTCGCTCGCTTGTCGCCGCCCCGAGCAACTAACCTTCCTGTTGTTGCATGACCCGTGCCTTCTTCAGCATCTCTTCTACCTCCTCTCCATACCTTTCGCCTGTCTTTTTATCCTGCTGCTTCTGCTTCTTCTTCTTCTTCTTCTTCTACTCGGCAAAGACATACACCCAGAGCTCTGCCCGCTGCACGAAACGCCGCTGTTTTATATATTGCAACACGCAGCCCGCCAGGACTGTCCACCGAAAGAGGAGCACGCAGGATAATTATTTCGGGACAAAGGATGCAGTTTGTTTCGCTGTATTTATTGACTTCGCTCCAGGAAAGCAGCGGTGAACACTGCGGTGTAAAACATAATGGAGGACTGTCTTTCCTGTTGAGAAACGTGTTTGACTATGTTTCTATGGCAGGATGGAAGATTTTGAAAAAGAATCCCAAGAAATGGAACTGTCCCAGGTGGTCCATAATTTCAACTGATTAATTTTATTTACTTTTATTTAATAATATGGCTGATGGGTTCCTATTGGAAATTCAAACGTCACTCTTCTTTGAATGCCCTGTTTCTCTTAGAATTTTATTTAGATCCCTCACAGTAGTGGTCTCAGCTCTTCGTGGATTTCCTTCCTGAATAAAACACGCATTTTTATGCGTTCCTTTTCTTTCTATACACGGCGTATCATTACTTTAATGCATCGTTGCCGCTCGCGGAGCAGAAACGGAGAGAATCGAAATCGTGTTGATCGTCGGTGGTAACGGAGTAGGTTACTAATGGTGGGCTTGCTGGGTCGGTGGGTTGGTAGACTGGGTTGGGCTTCTTAGAGGTCCTCCGAGGTCAGCTGTACGAGGAGGATATGGTTGCCCAAGGCACCGATGACATCGACCAGCGAATAACCAGGCTCGAGAGAGCCTCGAACAAGCGCATCGATCGAGCCTCGCTCCTCTTGAATGAAATATTTCCGAATAAAGTGCTGGTGTACATCTTGAATGCCAAGTAATCTCTGTTCTTACGAATTTTCATTCCTCTTCTCCCGAGTTTCTTGGATTTTATCTGTATCGTTTTCTTTTTTTTTTTTGGATCATTTGTAAAATTACGTTCGTACTTCCTGTTACACGACGTATCCGTTAAATTATTAACTTTTTGACGAAAAACAATAATCCGAACGAGCGGATGGTCATAAAGGATTCCGGTCTGGTCTTTTCAAAATAAACCAGCAATTCGATTATCTCCCTTCACAAACGCCATTACCGCCAGTCGTAATGGAAAAGCAAAAATACAACACGACCGACCGGGCTACCGGATCGAAATACCAAGTGACGTTCTGTTTTTTCCCAAGCAACTCACGTAAACGTGTAATTTCGGTAGTGACGTGGCTGCTGGTAAAAAGTCTCGTTGACGGTTTTCTTTCCTCTCCTTTCGAATCAATTGAAAACTGAAGAAACGCTTTGTAGCGACTGCGAAGCGAACAGTCTCGTCGAGAAAAGGAAGAAATATTAATAAATCCACCGGTGGAAGATATCTTAATTATCTATGCAAGTACCGCGGGAGAAAAAAGGTCTCCAAAGAGGCTCGATGGGCGAGAAGTAGTAAAACTTGATTTCACGATTTCGCATAAATTATCGGCAAGGGTATCTCGCGCGAGCAGCTACGTGGCGATGGCAGAGAGAAAGGCCACGGGAGAAGCACAGGAAAGGGAAATATTAATAATCCCATTCAAGAGATGTCCGACGTATCTCACGTCTTTATCCGCGCGGAATTTGATAGCTCCGGGGAAGACTATATCTGCGGACATATCTTTTTTTTTTTCTTCCAACCACTCGAAACCCTTTGCAACTATGAGATTGTTCGTTCCTTTCTTTACTTTGTTGCTTGCGTGTACAATTATCGGTGTCAAAAGAATGTACAAGGTATAATTTGATGCTGAATAACTGGAAGATGTTTGGCTGAGATCAGCTTATAAATTTGCATCCCATTTTCTAGAATATCTTTCGCGATGATTATCGATAGATAATACCTTGCAAATTTTCTGCAGGCTACTTAAAGCAGATAACAGGATGCTGAATATTAATCATTTCCATTCACCCGGTATCCGCGCTCGTTTCATTCAAGCCGGTGCACGTCCGGCTGCCGATCGAACCCGGTAATAAAATTTTCACGATTCCGTATAAATTATCGAACCCCCGGAGGAAGCCGGTCATCGAAGATAGGTGTGTCCATTGTGAGAAAGCCGACGACATTATTCCCGTCGTCTTCATTCAGCCGCGTAGTAAAGCGTAATAAAGGGGCCGATAAAACCGTACAGCGAGGGATTCGCGACTAGGCTGAACGGCTCATAAATGCCACAGTTAATAAGCCAGGTTAACGAGCCTAACACAAGTTTACCTGGCTCGAACTCCGCACCCAGGGAATTCGATACGCGTGCCATTTCTGACTTGTTACAAAAATTTCAGGCAAAATTAATCATCGTGTAATTTACAAAAATAATATAGACACTCGATTAGTTGAATTATTCTGAGAAACAATTCCAGCCTTGAACGTTTCAGTTCCTAGAAACTATTAGGACTAGTTTAGAGGTTAAACCTAACGCTATTGGAACGTTAAAACGTCGATTGATCATTGTGGCAAGAGTCGTAAAGAGCCTGATCCAGAGAGAAATAATTCCGTTCCCTGGCGAGGCTCGATATCTTAATTCCTCGAAGGTGGTGAAGGGGTCACGTTACGAGGTAGAAGAGAGCACGAACGCGAATACACCCGGTTCCTGGTTCTTGATCCAGAAGAGGAGAGGCCGGACGTAACTGACAACGACTAATGGTCGAGCTGAGACTCACGAAGGGTACCAGATAAACCTGGACGGACAAGGGTAAGCCAGCTCGTTCCGTTTTCTCGTTTACACGTGGACCACGAGGGCGTTCTGTCCCGCCAATTGATCCGGTACACAAACTCGATGAATTTATACTTTCCTCTAACAATTATTTTCTGGGATTTCTTTTAACTCAAATGAAATCACGAAGCAAAGAATTATAAGCTATTTGGGATTAATAATTTGGTAACAATGAATAGATTTATTATTAAAAATATTAACGGACGAGGGTCACACCGAATTCGCTTTCTAAAAAATGTGCAGAGAAAGTTTTCCCTTAAATATTTTGTTCACCCCCAAGCCTAGCCTCTCAAGAGCCCAAAAGTGATGGTACACGTTCGCTCCAGCTAAATTGAATTCACGATTATTCGGGTGGTTGGAAATGAAAATTGCCGCGAAGAGGAACGAGCCCGTTTGCGAATAAAGACATTAATAAAGGTCCGCGAAGGAACGCAGAACGCAGCCAGAAAGCGGTGGAACACAATACGCAGTCGGACGAGCTGGATAATGGATGCTGCCTCGCGTTGGATGCTGTAACGAATGGTGCTCCAGATGGTGGTGCTATCTTGGGATACTGATGGCTGCTCGGATATACGGGCTATCGGTAAGAGAATCGCGAGGATCGAACAAAAACGTCCGTACCCCGGAAGCAGCGCCCGAGATGACAGGGATGTTGTCTTCATACGAAACGTTATGAACTATGTAAGTATACAATTGAACAAAAGTATTTTCATATGTAAAATAGCGCTAATATATTAGTTTTTATATTTCGTTGCTGTTCAACGAGAACGAGAGATCTACTTGTGTCAATCACAGCGAGGATTCGCTTTCACCGAGCTAATTGCATTCGTCGGCCAACGGGAAGCGGGAACGCGATTACAGAAGCAAGAATTCGGGAAATGGGATCGCGTGGGTGGCGACATTAATCAAGCCGACACTACGAGCCGAGGATCCAGCGAGAAGTTTTCACGGTGATTTGAAACGCGAGACAGTTCAGAAGGAAGCGGAGAGGAGGTTTAACACCGCGTTTGCCAAGTGCGATGATGAAAGGCCGAAATTTTTAACCGAGCACGCGGAATTCGAGGAAAACAGTGACATTCAGCGATATAAAACAAGGCGTGAATAACGAGAAGATTCATAAATTAGAATACGTGGACAGAGGAATTCAGCTATTGCAATTCTTAATGTGCGTTCTGTTATAGCAATTAGTCATCGAATTTTGAAATGTTAATAAAGGAATAAAAATTGTGTTAAAAACAATGGGCAATTTTGCATACCCCTAATAATTCATCTCCTACCGTGCTGCTGATGCAATAGGTGCAACGCTTTGTGCAGCGGTAGGAAAGTGCAGAAGGCACGTTCACCGGGCAATCAATGAGCGATTATCGTAATTACGCTCACGATTAACGGTTCGTGCACGGATTTGCCTCCTTCACGCCCGCAACCGTCAGCTCGTCTTCTCTGTTCAGCTCGAAGCCCGACTTTCTAATACTTCTGTGATCCTAACGTTGGAATCCTCGAAACCGGAGGATGATCGAAAATTAAAATTGCAATAATTTTTAAACTGAATACGATAATTTTCACAGCGTCTATCGTATCTTCCGGTTCTACTACCCCCGGAGCAAGGTTAATTCTCTTTTCTTTTATCCCTCGCTGTATTCACAGACGCCTCTATCATTAGGAGCAATAACTTATGTCGCCGTTGCGATGCTAATAAGGACTCGTCGCAGACGCGACCGTCGTTATTTACAACCGCGTGTATTTTTATTATCACCCTTCGTGAATCCCTTCTGGTCTCGCCCAGAGTTTCCTGTTTTCACACAGCGAATATCGACCGGCTTCGGACGTCGATCCGACAGCAACCTACACGACGAGCAAATACTAATTGCCACGGCGCGATATTAATTTGCATGTTACACGTGTTACGTTGTAGTGCGATTGCACAACAGCGGAATCTGCAGGGACCATTTGACCGTTTAATACCGGTTGCTTTCCTGGCTACATGACTGGCTAAGACTTTGATATCTGGTCTCCCAGTCATTCAGAAAGAGAAATCTTATTCAGCGAGATTAATAAATGAAGAACGTTAATGGTGATCATTTCGGAAAATGCAAATTAATTATTTATTCAAAGGGAATTCAATTGGGATCAAATTATGATTAAAATTGGATAATTTTTGGATGATTTAATCAATTTGTTTCCAATTGACTTTTTAACCACCTCACTCGCCCCAATCACATTACTCGGTATTAATTCAGTCATCCAATTACCCGGAGGATCCGAAACTCCTCCCAAGGGAAAACGTAGAACACGTGTACTTTTGCTCCACAGCCCGCAGCATAATCTCGTTAGCGCGTGCAATAAATCCATTCCACTCTATATCTCCTCTGAATTAGTCCGGCGAAAGAGTCGTCTGGATCGCGCCTATTGCGACCACTTCTGATCCAACAATACCGATAAAGCCAATTACAATCGTGGAGCTCTGGTGTCGAACTCGCCGCCGGAAACCGGCGAGTTTCGAAGCTGGTTGAACGCGCGCCGCACGGAAATAATGAAAAGCCGAACGATAAATAATGTATTGGAACCGCGGGAGGCGTATAACTCATTCCAGGGGAATATAGCCCTCGCGTTTGCTTCAACTGAAAGCGGTGGTCTTCTTCTTCTTCTTCTTCTTCTCCTCTTTCTTCCTCGCTCCTCGTACGGTAGATTCTCCAGCTGCCATAAATCCGAGCGCTACCATCCGAGGCTCTAATTGCATTATAAATTGTGCATGCGCCTGCACATCCTGGCGAGCGAGGAGCGCAACGCGCTACCCTTGCCTCCGTGTCGAATCGCCGCTTCCAGGATGCTGGCCGGAGAATCGAGCAGCAACGAGAGGTGGCCTACGGCCTTTGCGACCTCGGGAATACGTTTCCACCGGCTTGGAGATTCAATTTCTTGGCATATCGACGTTGCTCGCCAAGCAAATTTACCGACGATGTTAAGCTTGAATGCTGGCCCATCAGTCTGATTGATGCCAGGGGAATATTAAGCTCCGACTTCCGGGTTAACCCGTTCCTCGCTAATGGGCGAGGGTGTAAGGAACGTTGTTTTATCAATTCGATAAATACTCGTACACCGTACTGTTCCTTATTTGAATATTTCAAAAATAGATCGGCTGAATCTGAGACTGCCACTCGCATCTCTCCCACGTTCTAACGAGCTCGGAATAAAAATCACCGCGAACATAACTCCGTCACTGTTGCCGCAAACGGCAGCCATCGGAAAGTACCATATTTTCAAGGGAACCGAAATCGGACGATCTCGAGCACACACCCCGTAATCGTTACACCAAAAGAAGCATTTCTAATCTCCTTTTTCCGTCGGTGATGAATGTTAACGAAAGCGAGAGACTCGTTTCGTGACGAAACAACGACTCGGGTCCGCTCCCATAGCTGACAGAGCAATACGGATTGAAATCGTCTAATGACACGCGAATCTATCTCAGTGGATCATCGTCAACTCCTTATTAGGAGACGCGTTGCAGAGGAGTGATCTTTTCGAGCGAAGAAGAAAAGAAGATCGAGGAATGGATTGTTGCAAAGGTGAACAGAAAGTTTATGACTCCGATATAATGACAAGTCATCATCAATGACCGCATATGGAAAAACTAATCTAGGTCTGATGTTGAAATCCACGAATTCTTGGCAAATTAAAATCCAATTTTAATTTTATCTATGCAATTATAGATCGCATATCCGATCTAGAAATAATTCCAACCTCCATTTATCGCGCACTCGTTAAATCCGTGCCCTACAAATTCCCTCGACCAGCTCGTGTCGGGGGAAAAAAATCCTCAGGGTGATTTATCGTCGCGGATCAGATAAGACGGCGAACAACCAAATTGCTCGAGCTGGAACCTCGAGATTGCTCGTCCACCTTTGCGAGTTAGTTTTACCAAAGGTCGACAAACCAATCAGCCAGAAACGAGCGGCGAACACCAAACTGAATCTCGATGACCCGAGCGAGCATGAAGGAAACAGAGACTCTGTTCTGTTGCATCGGCTGTTGAATGAATCCGATTGGCGAGGTAGGCTTGGTCCTTGTTCCACTCCTAGGCTGCCTACTCAATGGGCAGATCGTTAGATAGGATCGGTGGCCGGACCAGCTCTATAAATCCTCCGCGGGCACAATTATGTGGGGGATATAAGGATTATTGTTACGGTCCGACCGGCTACGCAGCGGCTTTCGTATGACCGCGGGGATTACCCTCATAAATATATTCAGAGGCCATTATGCGAGCCCGAGGACGTTGATAACGTAATAATGAGGGCGTGGGCTAATGAGACGCGCGCTGAAAACTCATCCCGTAATCGTGATTGACGTTCGGATCTCGACGTCTACCTTTATTTGTCTATTTTCTCGATCGAACTGAGTTACTTGAAACTATCTACCCTGAGTGAGTCTTCGATTTAAATTTCACGCTCCCGTTGAAATGCTACAGTATAATATTTAATCGATTACATTTTCCATCCCTTTCCTTAACCTTTCAAACGATAAATCCTAACTATCTTAACACGCGTTCGAAATGAACTCACTGACGAATCATTAGAAGTAACGAGCACGCCTATGCTGCAAGCCTAAGAATAATGATCGCTGCTTGTAACGATAATAAATAATCGGTGAAATATCAAGCAACGAAACGCGAAACGATTCGTTCCCCTGATAGCAGAGCTTCTCGAGACAGAGAATCACCGAGACTCTGGTGATGTCTTCATCCCAGGTAATTAGAGGCAAGGATACACACAAACAGGACGTTATTCTCGAGCGAAACGGATGTCTCCGGTCTTTTCCATGTTGTGGACGAGTCGACCGATGGTATTTCTCGAGGTACCGAGCCGAGATACAGGGTGGGAACGAAGATACGATAAAGAGATCTTTGATTGTAAATGGAAAGGAGGATGGGACGATTGGATTGATGGTCGAACTGAGTGAATATATATTGACTGATGCAACGTCGATGGGAATTTCTCTACTGGATACACTCGTGTAATTAACTAGTCAACTCTTTCCTATAATATATTAGGCTGTTGCATATCAAATGACTAAATTAAAAATGTGAAAAGCCTGACATGATTTGATAAAATTGACAATTTGAATTAAAACTAAATCTTTCTTGATATACAGCATTAAAATTAAAAGAAAAATCTTGCTATAAATAAATTTTTGCCTGTATAAATGTCTAAATTGCCAGGAATTTTATAAAATACAGAAAAGAATATAAAGAAATCATGCAAGTACTAAACTCACCATTGTGAAGTCTGCTTTTGGAGGTGCGTAGGTGTTCGATAATGGAGGTGAGGGGTCTGCGGCCACTACCGCTACCACCCCCACAACTCCAAGGGGAGTCACGCTCCGAGCCGTCCGCCAGGTTGTCACAGTCCTGGAAGGCAGGAAAAAAAAGAAAATTAGACGAGAACGACGGAAAGACGTCGGTTTCTACCATTTCCCACGCTTCCCCGTGCTCGTCCACCGTATAGTGATTCGAGCAATGGGATTCTCATTGAGCAAAGTAATGAGGGCAAAATAAAGCAACTTTGTAGGAGAATAATGATATTTTGAAAAATGATCAACCTGAAACTCTATAATGTTGAGTTTTCAATTCTAACTTAATTTAAAAGTACTTGCAATTTCATTTTCTTTCTTTTGGACAAATGATTCCATGAACAAAGAATATCCCCGTAAACCATTATAGGGAACCAGGAATCATATGGTGGAAGTTATGAAAGAAAAGAATCCCATAAAACAGGCAAGGAGTTATGTCCTTTGAGGCGATGGTAATCTTAAATCTCCCCAAATCATTTACGCGTTGGATCACCATAAAAATGCAATTATGGAGCCACGAGAAACTACAGATACAAGGTGTTGTGTAGCTTTTCCAGCAGGGATGAATTTAATCAAATTCCAAATCTCGAGATTTTATCCATTTACATATTTTCTTTTTTTCTTCTGGAAACAATATTCTCTTGAACTATCTATTAAATACTGAAATTTAAGTCTATGTATCCAATTTCAAATTTAAACGTTTGAATACGATTTTGCCATGAGCAATAAGACCGCCATAAGGGTAAACTTTCGAACAGACCTTCTTCGGTCATCTGGACAGTGTCGCGTTTAGAATCCCTGCGAATCGTAATTCCCAAGGGCGACGAAGCGCAGCGGAACCGTTACCAAGAAATCGTTAAGCCTCGTCGTTAAGTCGATTACCCTTAGCCCAGGACGACAAGGATCGTCGCATCGAGTTTCCTAGCTGCGGGCCGAACCGCGTTTATCGACTGGCTACGTGTCACGGCTGGAAAGCGTTATCCCGGATCCAGTTCTATCGATCGTGTTACGATAAAACGCGTCCCGTCGCGGCGGATCGCGAGCGTTAATCTGTACGCGCCTCGCCATACCTGGGAATTTATGGTGCCGAGGATCGGGAATTTGTCGATCGGTAACGTACGACGAGCGCCGCGAACCCGGTACACGATGTACCCGGATGATTCATGGTGCTCGTTGCTCGCGATCTCGTTGCTTGTTAAGAATCAAAGGAAAATAACAGCTACAAGACCGGTCAAAAATCTTTCGACATTTATTAAGCGTCACGCAAATCCGGGTAAAATTCTACAATCGTTGTACCTTGCTACGATATTGTAAAAGTAGTTCTCCTCGTTGCCAATGGCGTACAGGGACATTTAAGAAATTCGCTTGCCATTTGTTATAAAATGGCATAAAATGAAGACTCAAGAGAAAGCAGTCTTTAGACTTAATTTTGTTCTTACAACTTAATCTGTATCAAAATACAAACGTACATTCGACTGCCGTAAGCTTGTCACTAAAAGTAGCGAAAGCCGCATGATAATAATTTAGCAGGTACAAATAAATAAAAGAAATTAAAAAAAAATTTCCGGTTTTCGTATACCGGGGGACCACTAGCGAGAACAGATTCAATCCCGCTGCCACCTGGCGGTCGCCGACCCGAACTAAGGGCGCCCGGGGAGACACCGCCTTCCCGTTTCACTAAACGCCTACATGTTATAGATTATAGTACTTGAACGGTGGAAGTATTAGGTTTATCATTCAGGTGCAATATAAGATTCTCTTATTTAGAGGAAGCATTAAGTTAGACTTTCCTTTTCCTAAAAACAAGGGCTCCGTTCCTCAAACTTATCTCTACTGCAAATTATAGGGTACACTGGCAGGTATCCTAGCAACCTGTACGTTCCATCATAAATTTTGCAACAGGCGTCAGAGGGAAAAGAAGACTGAAAGACGACGCGTCGCGTCGTACGAACTGACGCAGGCTACCAGCTGTCTCTTGCGGTGCCACTCGAGCTGTAATTGCCGACGAGAAGCCGTCGTAATCGTCCCCGTCGCGGACGACAAGGGTCAAGCCTTTTTCGAGGAACCTAAGCACCGCATCAGCAGCTCGTTCGAGTGGCGTCGAGTGTCATCAACGGTTTGCAACGGCGACGACAACGGCCGACAGTTTTCGCGAGAGGCTCGAGTCACGGAGCCGTCGCGACGCGGACGTGGCGTATTTGCCATTACAAAACGGCATACTCGACGAAGGTTTGTCGAGCTTGTTCCTCGTCCTCTCGAGACATCCTGCCGTTAATAGCCGCGAGGAACGAACGCGAAGGAGGTATGTCGAGCGTAGCCACTCGTGAAAATGATAAAGACGCGCGCAGGACGCGGCTCGAAAGTGCTTTCCAGGAACGATAAACCCGCGAAAGATTTCGTCCGGCTCGGTAAGAATAACGAACACCGGTTTTAATGTCTTCATAAGACGGGACTCGTTAATCGTGCTTTTCACGCCAACTTCGTGAAATTCGCCGCGGTTCCCGAACGACCAACAACAAATGAGCGGCGATGCTGCTTTGTGCCGGTGCTAATGCAGAGACACATTCTTGGGCAACATGGTTGACAGATCGTTGGCAACCGAGTGAGAAACGTCGAGCAACTGTTGTAGCTTTTTTGCGGTGGAATTAGTGTTTTTGTTGTGGGTGAAGTGGAAGTTACAGAAGTGGTATTCGCGGTATTCCTCATTCTTTCAACATTTTCTAATTGTCGATGACGAGTACTTAGATTTAACAGCGAATTTCCAGGCTTTAATTTAGCTTTCATTGCAACAGTCTTAACAGTTGGAAGAAATTGATCGTTCCAAACCTCTGCATCCCAGTAACGTTGCATGGAAAAGTCTGGTAGGGTACGCTTTAACTATCTATCTGTTGGTACGCGTGTTCATAATTCTTTGCACCGGGAGGAGATGCGCGCAGAAAGTTTTTCGTAGCCGGAGAACACGCTGGATCTACTGGTGGTTCGCAGATGTTACCAGCGGGTGTTCTTCAGCCACGTATTTGAAGAACGACCGGTCATTTGAGGCCAGGTTGGCTCCCACTGCGACGAAAATTCAAATGTTCAGATATGTTTTTCACTGCAAAGATCAAAGACTGCTCGGTCGCTTGTTTGCTTGCCTGGCGCTTGAATTAATCGCGCCTTTTGTTCCCTTCATGAGTTTCCATTTGTCGAAGACGATCCCCTTGCACTTTCCTTTTTTATCCTTTTCCAGATATTTGTTTCGGCTATTGTTCGAGGTATTTTAATTCGCATCAATATTTCTGAAGCTCATTATCTTATTTTTCTCATCGCTCCTAAAAGAATCATCCTTCGATCGTCCCGTAGAAGCTTCCGAGCCTATCCTCGAGAAAGTAATTCGCTCCTCTGCTATTTAGTAGGCGATCCGTCGCGATAGCATCTCGTGCACGCTCGCTTTCATCTCTCCCCGTAGAAGCGGACGGGTATCGGGCAAGTTTCCATACGAAGCGGCCACGCACGGAGGAACAATCACCGGGACGGTTTCGCGGAGGAACGAGAGCCTGCCAGTAAATCGAACGCCAGGAATCGGGCTGCCGTGTTAGCGGCTCTCGAGCGATTAGCTGGCTCGCGGCAGCCACCGTGTAACCGATGAAACCTTTCCGCGAAACTGTGGACGACGGGATACATGGATGTATCGGTATCGAGGACCCACCGTGCACCTCGAGCCACCGGTATGTCGACACGGCATTGTGCGGCCGATCCTCCGCAATCGGCATGTAATTAGCTGGCCCAGGCTACCAGCTGGTCGACGAGTGGCGCACGCTAATGTGCCTCTAATGTCCTCGCTCCTCCCTACTTCACCCTCGCCGCTGTGTTATGCTTTTAAAGTTAGCGCGACAGCCTCTAGCGATTCGAATGGAACTAGTGGGTACATACTCGGTGATGTAGGCAAGGGTTTGTTCAGTTACTGGATCGAATATTAAGAAGTTTCTGGTAATTAAAGTAGTATGATATCCGCCATTTATTGTTTATAAAAATTATCTAAAATTCCCTCTGAAACGAATCACTTTTCATTCGAAGACTAGCGAATATCAACACGTTCCTGTAAAATTTAATTAATTTCTGATAATATTCCCCGTTCGAGAGTATAATAATAAAATTATTGATTATAAAAATCGCCCAAGGATTCGCCATCGCCTAAGACCACCTCCGTCTGAAACGGATCATTTTTCATCCGAAGATTAGTCCGATGTCTCTGAAAGAGAGCGTCTTAACTGCTAAAGAAGTCTAGAAGAGATTATGCCTAGCTAGTTTGCCAGCGTAGCGGGCCTCTATAATGCTGTCAGGGGAAGTTAACAACCAGGTGACCCGCAGAGACGATGACGAACGTGATGAGCAAAATAATCGTTCGCATCGATAAACCGGGCAATCCAGGAGGGAGAGAAGGGAGGAACCTCTGGCAAGGTTAGCTCTCATCAAGGACACATTAGGGAAAGGCTCGACAGACGTCCCGTAGGGAAAGGGTGAGAACGTGCGGCTACCGTCGTGGAACAGTAACATCGATCAAGTCCACATTCAGTCTGTCTAAGACTGGTCTCAGAATCCGGTCGGCTTGAATAATTGACAAAAAATCGACGGTAATCCGTTCTCTGGAACTTCTTTATGGGAGTTCTTGCGGGTAACGTAATATGAAGGAGCGAGCTGGTTGGAAATAATGATGATTGGGTAAGTGTCTCTATTGTCAGAGTAGGGGGATGAAGGTATTGCCGGGCGAGTTAATAAAATGACACCATTGCGATGAACAATACGAGTTTTGAAAGTATCAGCAAAGCGGGCAGGAACAAAACGTTACAGAAAGGCGGAAGAGATTTTTCACTTCGGCTTTAATGTATTCTAACAAATCACCGGCGTAGATGGCTGGAATGATGTATCAAATTTTGCCACGCTTTCACCGCCACTTTCTAGAATGTTGCAGCCTTATCTTGATGGCGACGGAAGACGTGAATGTTGAATGATCGACAGTTATCGACCGGAACAATCGTCGGGAAGTGCACCTGCTCTATCGAGGTCATGGTCGGCTGTTCCAGCGAATGGAATTCCACCCTTTCTCTGGACAGCCGAGCTGATTTCCGCTTCCCTTTCGTTCCATTAGCTTGATACTTCGTATTTTTTCTTTAGCCATTTGCAAACTTTCATTGACTCCGGAGAAATCAGGAACCCACGAAATTCAATTGAATTCAAATTTTTTAAAAATTTGAATTCAATTTTGTTAAAAAAGAAACGTTCTCCAACGATGAACCAATAATGGAACATCGACTACCGCAAGAAATGCCACTATTTTTTGTATTCGCCGCTACTTCCTTGTGGTATCATGCAAAGAGGTCGTGGTTTTCATGGTTCACCGATCCCCATACCGCATCCCAAGATGGCAAACGCAAAAAGCTTGATCATTACGTAAACACCATAAAGTAATATGCGTCTTTTAACGCGCATTACGTTTGAGAATCGTCAATTTAATTCTGAATAGGGTCTAATTACGTTTATTCCCTAACGACGACCCTGCCATTATTCCTCCACCTCTTAACGAAGGGTAGACAACGGTAGCCAATCAACGAAATGATTGATCGAGCAATCACCGAGTGTAATAATCGATCGTAATCACGATATTCAGACAATAAAGTACAATAAGGAATGTGACGATAGAAGAATGGAATGATTGAAGTCGTAAAGAAATGGCGAATGATAGATGCAGTCGCGACGAGGCTCTAATTGTCGGTTTGTTCGTAATTAAAAATAATTAAACGGCTGCTTGTGCAACTACAAAACTCAAATTTAAATCGGTCATTAAATAACGATCGCTAATGATTCATCGGCGAACAACAATGTCGAAGGTGAAAGCATTAACGTTCAGATTCTCTCGGCTGCGCGTGCGATTAAACTGGAATTCCAGGAATCAGTTCTTGACATTCAAGTACTCGCGACGCGTTTCTTGCGCCGCGATGCCAGCTGATTGTGCGGCCGGGCAATCGATCACCATCATTATGCGTCTCGGTTCTCACCGATACGCGTAACCTTTCGCATTGATGAAGAAAATAGCGTTGTGACTAATGGTAAAAAGTGGCGCAACCCACGATATTAACGACCGGGGTCAGAGTTTACCGGCGCCCTTTAACACCCAGCGCGAATTAAATGGACCGTGATTGGGAAGTTGAGAAACCGGCAGGCTAATGTGGAAAAAAGTGTGAGAATATCGAGGAAAAAGGAATACTCGGGTAATTTGCAGAGCAAAAATAGCCTCGAAGCCTTCGAATGAATTAAAGTCTAGCTGAAAGTTCTCCTTGCGATATGGAAGATCAGAGCGAGCATGATAAATGATTATGGACTTTTTCTATAATACCTTTTACGTTGATATAAGAAACGTTCTGTTCTGGGTAATAATTATTTGATCATAATTGCTTCCTTCTAGAATTATTACGAAAAAGATTCATATTTTTATCATTTCTGAAGATTCGAATAGTGTCACCGATACTTGACAATATTTATTCAATAATTCACAAGAAAATAAACAAGTTATTATCTGGAAAATTGTTTCCTGGAAACGGTGATCCTAGATACAAAGGTGAACAATGAAATTATACGCTAGATCGAATTCCATCGAAGACAGAATTATCATAATACTTTTCCCTGAAACATTAAGTCATCGATTATCGATTCAAATGACTTCTTGAAAGATCCGTGTATAATTTATGACACCTATAATCGAAACAGCTTGATTCTATGATTTCCCAGACACCACTACTTAATCTATTACAATAATTAACTCGTCATCGAACCTGTTCGTATCTCGATATTACCTAATCAATCTATTCCATCAATAAATTAGCATATACATAATTCTTTAATTATTCATACGTGTCACTGCAACCATAAGTACACCACAATTAAACAATTAACAAATAGATATTCCGGTAAACGTGAATGATAGCGAATGATAGATAATTTTATACCCTGTATGTAAAAAATATTTCCATGTAAATTGATTGAAAAGGAAGATAATGTAAAATGAAGGTGAATTGTTATCGTCCGGGTACGAGCGATTCAATTGTGTTTCGCGGGGTCAAGTATGTCTTGAGTACTCGGGTGTGTACGGTTCATAAGTTTCACGGTATTCCAGGCTACATTCAGCCGAGCCTTCGAATACGCTCTCGTGTCAAGAGGTGAAGGTCTAACACGGCCTTGAAGAGGATCGTGTACGTTCTGCAACACGTTCTCCACCATTTCCTCATTGCAGCTCGTTATTCTCTTCCGCGAACACCAAATCGGTCGCTTCTCCGCGCGCTCGCCTTTCCGCGGATGCAGAAATTGCATTCGTGCCAATAATAGGCAGAATAATCATAGATATGCATGCGAGATATAAATTTCGATCTTCAAGGTGAAGTATTTATCATAAACTGAATTCTATTGTGATCCTATATTTCTCTCTAATAATTTTCATATCATTTGTATTTTGATCCAAAGCTGAACCGTAATCGCACTCCTACGATCACGAAGATTTCATTAACACCTGCTTCACCAAGCAGAACCAGATCGAACGGAGCGTGTCCGATTTCTGTTTTTCAATTCCCGTGTTAACGTCAAAATGTCAGTGAACACGGCTGAATGCTCACGGAAAATGTCCGATAATTACCATGATCGCAGTCATACATCTACCCGTGATACGTTCTCTCGTAATCGAGCTCTAATACAGTCGTGGGCACGTACTGATCGGCGAGCTTCACGCGCAATTTCCTTCGCGTTTACAAATGGTATCGTTGCAAAATACACTATGCTTTACTGCCGGCGCGTTGCTCCGGAGAATTCTTTGTTGATGACATCCGACCAGCAACGCCATTACCCCAGTTTAAACAATTTAATGCGAGGCATCGATCATGAGAAGGAGAACGTGTGACAGGCGCGAATGAAAAATTATCGATAAGAGGAATCGATCGAAGCGAAAATTGAATCTCCCGCGATTTCAACCACCTGGTAACTTCATTCACCGATAATGCAGGGACGCGGATGGTCCTGGACTCGAGGGTAAACCCGTATGGCAAGATTTACGAGGCTCGTGGACCGTGTGTCGAATCGATTTCACCGATTTCACGAATAGCCAGGATCCAAGCCATTCTATGCGTACCCTTTCTCTACTCTTCTTCTTCTTCTTCTTCTTGGCCGCACGTCAGCCAGGACAGAAGAAAATCTCGTGACGTCCCTGACTGCCGTGTGTGCGCCTCGGCGCGGTGCAAAAAAAGGTGGGTTCGGTTCTCTCGATAACTACCGTGCACGCCGGTGGTTACGCCGACAGAAAGGGAAGTGGTGGGTCAGAAAGGGAATCGTGGAACGGAGAGGAAGCCCTACTGGAAATACAGAAGGAGAGGAGGAATTGGTAGGAAGAGGTTGGCGAAAGAAGAAAATAAAGAATGATAGAAGGAGACGAAGGGAACGGAGAAGACCCTTCCTCCTAGTTGGTCCACATTAATTAACCTGCTCTCTTAATTGCGCGGCTTGTTTATTGCATGGCCATGGCCATTTGTCGATGCTTGGCTTGCCCTTGCTGCTGCATAGACGGCTATTATCCAATCTCTACCGTACACTCTCTTTCTCTTTCCCTTTGCTCGATGTGCATCCTGGAGTTCTATAATCAACATATGTACATTGAACTGGTGTATATTGATCCAGGCAGAAGATATTTAATCACCATCTTCATTTGCACTTTCATTTGATTAATCAGGTTATTGCAGAAAGACAATGGAACCAACATGACTGATTCTACTAAGAAAACAAACATACCATCTTATCGCGTTTAAAAATGACTCGGAATCAAAGGAAGAAAGAAAGTGGCGGCCGAGGGTCAGAGAGCGCTGATGAGCCGGCGACGTGAACGCTAATTAAGCCACGATGGCAATTAGTAATTACGGTAGCCTCGATCGACGCCGGCTGCTTCAGAGGGGCCAGCCAGGCCACGGTTTGCTGGATTCGAGTACCGGCGAAGCTTTCAGGACCATGGTGTTATCATAAGTCGGGTTTTTCATTGACGCCGGTAGCCGCGGGTCGAAACCGGTCCATGGAGGTCGGACCGCAAACACAGCAGCAACGACAGAGGGAAACGGAAGAAGGGAGATGACAGAGAGGTCTGTGGGTCCCACCTTGTTGCACGGCGACTACGAGAAGTGGTGCTGACCAAGCCTCTGCCGACCGCGTCCATAAAATGTTGAAACGCTCGGGGTAGAACGACACGCGATATTCCACGGCAGAAGATTCTTTTCACCTCGGACCAAACTGGTCGATAAGTCGATTGAATCGAGACCGAACACGACTTACGGTTCGCGAAATTGAGAACTGGTTCGTGGAAAATGTTGTTTTCGTACAGTGAACTTGAAGGAGGGGTTTATAATGTTTAACCCTTCTCCAGATTTCCAAATTGTGCTTTATACCAGTGTTTCTCATCATATTATAAGTCAACCTTCAACAACAAACACACTCCAAGTCCTTCCTTCTATTCGCGATTCATACAAACTCTAGTCGTCATCTCCAAACCTTGACCTCATGACCTCCCTTACCGACCACTGGACTCACGTGTAGGAAAGGGGAGAAAAAGGCGTTTCGTCTCCTGCCCCAGACACCTATCATACCGCAGTTTGAACTGCATGCCGGGCGACCGCCAGCGAGAACAATGATCCATCGATCATCTCGACGCCACCTAGCGATCCCCGGTTCAAACTAAAATCCTCTCTCCTCCACCACTAAACGCTTACACACGATAACTCCCATCTTCCTATTTCTCCGATCCTATAAAATACCCAACACTTTTCCCCCCGGCGCAGATTTTCCCGAACCACCTTAAGACTAGAGTCTACTTTCGAATATTTTATTAAAAACTTCGCTTGTATTTCGCGTTGTGATTAAAATAAATAAATATCGCGAATTGAATTTCATAAATCATTACCTGGGACCAATATTTTGTTCAGGTGCCATTTAAATGAATTGGAAAATGTAAATTAATTTAACTGATAACGATGATAGGTATTTCAAGCTTTTCAAATGAAATGTTTGTTCGCGAACACGTGTGTCAGAGAGATAACTGCAGACGGTGCATCAGAGCTCGTTGGAAAGGTTGCGGAGATCGAATAATACAAAATTCAGCTGCTTATCTGCGTGCTCGCACGAATGGAACCGCCGCCACGCAGCATTTGTTCCAATCTAGGCGGCCTGGGGTAATAAATATGCCTCTCCGGCTGATATAATGCGAGCGTGGGTTGGTACCACTGGAATCAGTCGTCGCAGCTGCTTGATTTACGCCATATGCCGCGATGCATCACGGGACTATCGTTCTGCTTGCATTTTGCGAGGACCGAAAATAGGTTCGCCTCTCGTGACTCGACGCTGTCTCCTTCCGTTTCGCTCCTTCCTTTCTTCCTCTGTCCTTCTCCCTGTCCTTCTTCCTCTCGCGCACCCCGAAGGGATTTGTTTCAGAGCAATCCATTTCCTCCTAAATCCTCTTCTTCTTCATTCTTATCCCTTCCTCGAGACTTTGCTATCGGGCGTCGTTTGTTTCCCGACGTTGTACGCTCTGCGTTGTTCTCCAAAGATATTGTGCTAACACGTTCGCGGGGTCAACGATGAATACCAGAAATTTCGTTCCTTAAAAATGCTGAATTTATACGTGTACTCTGCACCAAGATCATTGTAACAAACATCGTAAAGTAAGCTACCCCTAGTCTAAAAATAATCCTTTGTGTAGTCTGTGAATACCGGCAGAAAATACACATCAAAGCCTATTATAATCTTACGTTGTTTCATAAGAAGTTACAGTGCAAAAAATTGTTAGAAGAAATTTAATTTCCTGTAGAACTTCGACGTACAATCGATTCATAAGAAATCAACCCCATAAAAATCACGAGTAAAACCTACTTCCTTCCAGCATCAATATGATAAACTGGCAATTCATCGCGTTATGTATAAAAAGTATATCCCCTCGATAGCTCTTCATCATCATCAATTTATCACAATCCCGAATCTCGTACTTTCTCGCGAATCGAACGGGGAAACCCGTTCCCTCGCACGCGACCCTCGACGAACAAGTACCAATAACTAACCGAGGAATATTAATAACTAAATCAATATTTATGCTAGCAGCTAACCAACCGACCAGTCGCTTTCACGTTAATAATACGGTCGCTCGAGGAAGCTTTCTATCCGAGCGAAACCCTTCCTTTTTATCATTTCTTTTTTATTCTTCTTCTTCTTCCTCGTGCGGACGACATCAAAGAACGATGGAGAAGAATAGCCAGGCTCGTGTAAGTTTCATACACGCGAACTCATATTGATAATAATGCGTACGGACGGCGAGTGTGCACACGTGCATACGATAAAGCCGTGCCAGCCGGAGGGTACAAGGAAGTCCGGGATTTGTGGTACCAAGAAGCCGTGATTGCAGTGGCCCTCGCTGCCACGTTCATTACCGATCGCGCCATTAATCTGGAACGGTCTGATGGCTCGCAGGCCAGTAAATATCTGGAACGATAACATCTGCGACTTAACATTCGTTCCGTGGATCGCAGAGTGGCTGCTGCCTCTTGGTCCTCGACTTTTCATACCACCGGCAAACTCATTCAACTCGGTGATCAACCTCGGGAGAGAAGGATCGGAGAACAGGAAGCGTACGAACGGGAATCTGTTATTTCACTGATGGAACCTCGATCCTTGATAATTTCGGTTTACTCTTGATTTTTCTTCCAGGAATGGTATTTTAAGTTCGCGCTTCTTGGAAAATAATTTATCACTTTGGGTCATCGATGTTCTCAGAAATATTATGCAAATACCAACAACACTGGTGGAATTAATTCTGGGCACTTTTAATAAAAATATTATTTATTTCATATTTCTGCAGAAAATGTATTTTCTGCTATGCTAAATTGATACCGTAATATTTTTATTGTTGATACTTAATATTTTCATATGATTTGGTTTGTAAATGTTTGAAAATTTTAATTTAAAAAAAAAACGCCCTAAAATTAGAAAACAATCATTGGAATATAAAATATAAATGATTATATTAAATAATTTGAATAAATGCGTAATTTAGTAAAAATTTAAAATTGTCCAGAATCAATCCCACTAGTGTAAGTGTTATACAATAAAATATGTTTAAATAATTTAACAATGAAATGAAAGATAAGATAGAGGAACTGGATAAAAGTGTTAGAACAGTTTCTCCCCTAACATCTGTACCTACAAAGGTGTAGCTTATGTTTCCCCCGGGTACATCGATCGGTGTTGTTCGCGAAAATAGGAAACACCGTTGTCGTGGTGGTCGTGCGCGTGAAGGCATTCAGCCTTAGATCGTTCGAGTAATTAGATATCCCTGGAAATACGTTAAGGAGTGACTAGCTAGCCAGGATACTTCGGTGAGTTTATACGAGAGCACGAGAAGCGTTTCGCACTGTTAGGGAATAAGCGATATTGGCTTACGAGATTGGGAAAGTGATAGCCTCGCAAGTGTACTCCCTTGTGGTTGTTCGCAAAGCGCGATCGTACAGGTAGAACTCGTTGTCGCGAGCCAACGATCGTACGCATAATTCATAACACGAAACTGTGCCGTTTTCTTTCCACGGATTGAGCCGAGGCCGTATTGCTTCCACTCTACGTGTATTGTTTAGTCGAATGGAAATGGCATTGGTTAGGTGGAAGATCAGGACGTGTCGCGTTTAGCATTAATATCTCAATGACGTTTTACTTAGAAATCATTCAAGAACGCCATTAAGTAAGAAATAAACAAATAAACAAACATAAATTTCAAGCTAATAGGATTGAATAAAATTTACGGAATTTATCTAACAAAAATATCTTCAGCTGACCTTCTTTATACTCCATCGACGATGTTTGTATCGGGTTTTTTTTTAGAAGAGTATAGATTTCTGCCTTGTACCCAACAGAGAAACGGGGTGGCTGCCAACTATAATATTATTGGTAAATATCAATAACTTATACCGAAGATAATTATGGATAATTAAATTTATGATGATCAAATGAAATTGCAAGTTTTAACGAGTTAACATGAAATTTGCACCCGAAACTTGGCAGATTGTTAACTTAAACCAAAACAGAACGGATCGGAGTTAACGCGAAACGACACCTGACCCTAAACCCAGCCCCGTGGAACAGGCACCCAACGCTCTACCTCCAACTATCGTTCGAACAAATATCTACTACATCAACTTGTAACAGATACTGGTGCTACATGCCAGAGAACAGCGTCGATCCAGCTTTCCACGCCACACGCACCGTGTTTACGGTGTCCCCTCCTGTATCCGTGCCTCACTCCCTCCCCCCGTAAAAGGAACGGGGTATCGCGATACGCGGGCAATTAAATCCCCTGGACAATAATTAACTCCCGGCGTCGTAGGCGCCCGTGATGCACGGGGAATTGGAAAACGGCCTCTCCGCTTCTCTCCCTTCGCTCGATCAGGGCCGTCACGTGAACGATTACAAGCCGGTACGCGAGCAGGGCGACAAGCGGTCGCGACGGCGGAATTATTGGCGAATTTGCATCTTAATGGAACTACCTACCTACCAACCCGTACGGTGCGGCCCACGTCATAATTCCTCCACGCTGCTCGCTACCGTCCGCGGCGAAGAAAAGGAAAACGACGCCTATGAAAATGTTTAGAACGTACAGGGTGTCTTAAAAAGATGTCTAAGAATTTTTATTTTAATCGCCAGAATTATCCCTGAAGAGAAGTTTTTCGAATTTTCAACGGAAATACAGTTGCCGAAGAACGAGGAAACGCGTATTCCAGTCGTCTGGCGCGGTTCTTTCCGAGTGTCCCGTGGTGTGCAAGGGGGGAAAATTCGGAAATAGAAATGCAGAAGAGACGAGCCAGGGAACGAGAGACTATTTCGGGTGAGGTCAGAGGCTGAGGTCAGTCTATAAGGCCTGGTCAGCCTCCCACGAGTCCTGGAACCCTGCCAAGCACGACACCCACGCGAATGCGAGGTAAGAGAAAACCTGCGGCAACTCGAGCAGCCTGCGTTTCGTGGATCGTGATCTACGAGATCCGCGAAACGAGAATTCATCTTGCGAGCAGGCACCGTTGCTCACCGGTGTTCACCTATGCAATTTGTCGGAACGTCCACCGGTATTCTATAAATAATCCAACCGCGTACGTCTCTCATTAGAAAATAATCTTGGCCCCTGCACGCACACCGTGTTCTCCCTTAACGATTACGAATTACGGGGGAAAGTTGAACGTAACACGTTGCAATTGAAACTCGACACCCGCTGTTGAATCGTTCCTGTTACCATTTTCTTTTTATTTCCGTGTCAAGTACCATTAATTTCAACCCTTTCGCTGGCGGTGTACAACGAGCAGCGATCTCCGGCAATAACCGGGACAGCGTTAAAGAACAAACAAGTGATAAATTATTGCGAACGAAGATCCACGGTATTTAGCAGCCGGCGAAGATTCCGGTAAGTAATTTGTTAGAGATAGCCGATTGATAGCCGAGGTATTTAGTAGATCACGATCTACAAAATACCAGGGGATCCATGAACAGGTAACGCTCGCGTGTCTACCACAGCCACGTGGGAGAGTGCAAAAGGTAAAGTACACCGGAATTCTTCGCCAAAGGAACACGACAAAGAGCGGAGGAAAGCCGATTGAAACGCCCTGTACGCTCCCACTGGTACGAAAGAATTTATTGCCACGTACCGATGAAATATGGTAATAGCCGTCAACAGAGGAGATATTAGCAGCGATTACCACTCGCGCCACTGGTCGATGGTGTATAGGAAATTTCTATTGACTTCTTTGGGCAACGAGACGTGAATAATGATGATATTTCGAGAATACTCCAGAATAAGACTGTGGTAATGGTCGTGGAAATGGGCTGGCATGGGAAAATTGCCTTAGTGTTTACCAAACAAGATTCCTTGTTTGAAATCCACTTTCAATGATAATTTCTAAACCTTCTTATAAGGATAATGGAAGATAACGATCCTAAATTTTGTAACGAATTAAAAAAGAAATTAGTGAATACCTCTTCGATTAAATTGGTCCATTTCCCGAATGTCTGGCGCGTGAAACGATCAAAACTTGAAACAGAAGAAGGTATTGGCTCGTGACTGAACCAGCAGAGCAAAGACTTTCCTGCAAGGTATTATCGAACGCGATTCTACCGGGTTTCGAGCACGGAGGCGACGCGATTCGTTGGAGTATCGCCAAGAAAAAAAGGGTGGCGTGGGTGACTCGCGTGAGCAAAGCGAGCTGACCCGAACTCGTCGCATGAGATTCGACCTCGCTCCTCCTCCCCTCCCTCTCTTCACCCCCACAAGCAAACTGACTCCTCTGAAAATAACCTCGCTGCCTCGTTTGACGTCACCGACGATCCGAATCAACCACCCTCCGCCCCGTAGCCGACTTTACGGTGTGATGAAGGCACAATTAACTCGGTGCATCCACCGAGATTTCCCGAAATCTGGATTTTCGCGAGAGGTATTTATGGGTCTATTTAGGCGAGCTCTTTCCTCGAAACGAACGAGAGCTCACCGAATAATGCGGGTATTTCTGTGAACTCTGTGTGTCACTTGTTGTCCGAGTGCATTGTGCAATTCTATCCCATAATTTATTTTTTCATCCTCTGGCACTGTTTTCGAATTCTAAAAGAGTCAAATGCGCTGATATTTTCAGAGAATTATGGATAGCTTTCCTTGTTTTTTGTTTAAAAATATTTTCAAGGAACTAACAATTTTCATTCTTAGCAGAGAATCGATGTCACTGAGCAAAGCTGGTCGTACAAGTCCCGGAAGCAAGAGCCAGCACAATTTCAGCGAGAAAATAGGACACGAACAAGAGGATCGAGGCGACACGGGCGAACATGTATCCATAGGCAGGAGAGAGGAACGAGATCGACACGACGATCGATCCTGTAGCGGGGTCAAACGGATAGTGCAATTTCAACGTAATGTTCCTACACGACCGGGATCACGATCGATACCGATTTGCTGGAGGAAAGATGGCACGAGATACGCGGCGCTGCTCTTGGCGAATCAAACAACATAGAAACTGGAGAAAGGAGGAAAAGGAAGGCAGAAAGTGTTGGAGAAAATTCTGATACTTGGTTTATGAAGCGAATAGAAACAACAGAAATATTTTCAACAGAAAAATTTTAGAAAAATTTATCCCAAATAGAAATAAAAAAAGAATTTCTTATTAGTCCAAGTATCGTCTATTTTATTCAATTTTCCTTAACACTTTGACTGCCACGCTAGAACTGGATAATTTTATCCATAATTTCAAGTATCTAATACGAGTATTTCCAATTAATAAGTCAAAAAATTCCTAATAATATAAGTGATGGTTTCCACATATGGGTGACGTGGTGATCAAAGTGTTAAACGATAGATAATTTTCTAATAATTTCTTTGAACATAAGAAATTCTAGTCTTACGACAATCACCAAGGAGAAGAACGATTAAGAATAAAGGCAAGCTCGTTTCCTATTCTCGCCAGACCGGATGCGTCGTTCAGCAACGAGGTAAAACCCAGTTCTCGCGTTAATGTTTCCAAAGTAATAAATTGCTTAGCTTATTGGAAGGTATAGGCAAAAAGCGGCTCCATTTCGTCGATAGAGACATAGAAAATCCGGTGCAATTATGCGAACAAGCAAAGGGGGGGGGGAGGGGGGCGAGTGCACGCGAGCACGGCAACGCGTAATTTCCGGAAAAAGCCTCGGAGCAGATTGTTAACGACGCTGGTACACGTTTGTACGTCGTTCGTTCGTCGGCTGGAAGAAGCACGGTCAGCTAAGTGCTTGCAGAAAATGCTCTGCCTATGCATGCCAATAAATAATTGCTTTACTAGCACGCGGTGATGGCGCTCGAGTTCCGGCCGGTTAATTAACGAGGCGGTTCGCGACGTATATCGCGAACGTCACTAAAACGTACCTTCATTACCGGCCTGCGGCATATCTGAGCGTGATCTGGACCACGTACGAGCGGATAAAGTCGATACACTGCATTAAAACCCAAAACGAAAAAGATTCGGCTGCATATGGCGTTCGATGCATCACGCCGGAAGCCTGACATCGGATGGCAAGATCTAATGCAACGGTGCATCTCAGCCCGCGGGGGGTTCTTTTTTATTTTCTGCTATTTTTTTTCTAACACGGTATCGAATAAAGTGGATATTTATCCCAATTGACAATTGAATCCAAATAATATAAAATAAAATCTTACAATAGTGCAACAGGTGCAATTATAAATTCTCTGCAACAATTGAACCCAAATAAAATTAAATCCTACAATACTGCAACGGATGCAATTATAAAACCTCTGTGACAATTGAACCTAAATACAATAAAATAAAATAAAGTCTTACAATAGTGCAACAGATGCAATTACTAAACCTTTGCTACAATTGAACCCAAATACAATAAAATAAAGTAAAATTCCACAGTAATGCAACCGATGCAATTATAAATCCTCTGCAACAATTGAATCCAAATAAAATAAAATCCCACAATACTGCAACAGATGCAATTATAAATCCTCTGCAACAATTGAACCCAAATAAAATAAAATAAAATAAAATCCTACAATAATGCAACCGATGCAATTACAAAACTTCTGCGACAATTAAAGCCGAATACAATAAAATAAAATAAAATCCCACAATAGTGCAACAGATGCAATTACAAAATCTCGGTAAGCACATAAATAACCAGAAGTAGCATTGCGTATTGGAGGATCCCAATTAGTATCATTGGAACAGTATATCACCTCGGATTGAGCAACATGAAGCATTACGAGTCGCGCAACACGCGACCGTACGACTGAAACATTAAAGATCGAACAGCCGTGTTATTCGCCATCGATTCGATTAATTAAACAAGATCCACTCTACTTCTCTAGGATCTATGTGTACACCTCTATCGTTCGAGTAACGACAGCTGATCAAGCTACTCGATATCACGGCCAGGAACCCGGTGGATTTCTATGAACAAATCTTGCCTACGAAATTAGTTGGATTTTACGTACGGTTCCAAGACAAATTGCCACAGTTGCAGGTAGCTGCCTAATTAATATACCAGAGGGAACATTTTGTCCCGGTTAAGAGTATGTTCTATCACAGCGTAACGGCTCTCGCCAGTGAACATTTCAATTAATTAGATAGCAAACGTGACCACCCACCGGTCTATCTAGCTGCGATCTGAATCATTTAAAAGCGTGCATGTGCATCGAGCGACTTGAAAATCAAAGGTCATAAGAGAGAAGTGCATAGGAGAATTAATGCTCGCTACGAGTGTATATCGCGGCAGACAAATTGTACCGGCGCTCTCGCATCAGATATTCAACTAATACGGGCAACCAGCAATATTTTGCCAATTAAACGATATCGAGAGCCTGTTTCCCCCTAAGCGTTTCCATTAATTCAACTCGAAACATTATCTTAACAAAGTACAAATTTGAACTGATTTGAATACTTAAGAAGTTAATAAGCAATATCAATAATTGTACTCTGACTTCGATTTTAATCATTCGAAATTTCACCTGCTTCAATCGATATAAAGAAATATTATTCACAGAAATCAGAGGGTTAAAAGACAATCGCCTTTCATAGAAATACGTTCGGAGATCGCAATCGTTCTCCAACACGAACACTGCAACACCGGCAATAATACTTGATACTGTACAGAAAATGCTTTCTACGAAAGAAACTGCATCACAAATAAATATCATCGTATCAAGGAAACAGGATATTGGTACTAGCGTGGTTAGAACTCTAGTCGGTGATAATCTTATCAAGGTATAAAAACTAATAGCGGAATACAAAGTATAGTAACGGGCGCGTAAATCGCGTAAACGATCCGAGCATGGCAAAAACGAAACGTTTATAGTTGGCCACGTCCGGACTGGCAAGGATATTATTAATAAAACTTCGGATTTTTCGATACGATCGACCCGTTCGATCTCGCAATTACGCGGCCGTATGATCAATGATATCGGCACCGTCTACTCGAACCGCTCGAAACACTGAAATCGCCGGCCCTGCAGACCGGTGCAACTGCATTCTTCGTGCACTTTACGCGAAAAGAACGGCGGAGCCAGAGAGGCTCCGGTTGATTTTTCACGCGTGGCACTCGAGGTGTCACTTTTGGTTCGACACACTTTCCATCGGGTATTTAAAAGAGGACGTCGACTGATGCCGGAGAGGAAATCGTGGGCGGCGATAGAGTGACCGGCGAGAAATCGAGCACCTCGAGAAGGTGTTTCTAAAGAGTTTAGACGGAAATAGTATCTTAAGAAAATCTAATATCCATTTATTCTAAATCGATTACAAATTATTTAAAAAAAATAAGGTTCTATAACGAATAACACGTTCATAAATCTAAGTTTCATCCCATCTTTCATCAAAAAGCAACCGTTCTCTTTGCTCCTCGATGTACCGATAAAAGGAAACACGATTCTCGATGCTGCCCGTTGATTGAGAGAACGAGAGCGGTTTTTTTCCCTTCTGCCAATATTACCTATAAAAGGAGTTTCCTATCAATTTGTTACCGCATTCGGTTTCGATTTAGCTTTACCATGGATTGCACGCAATCGTGCTCGATTTTCTAAGCCGTGTCCAGATGATCAGACCTACCGTCTCCCCCGTTTATTCCACGGTGGCAGTAATTGGCTATTAAAACGAAATCTGTTATACACCGAAACGACTTGATCCCGAGGTAAAAGAGCAAATTCGATCGTGTAACGATTATAAACAGGAGACCTTGTTTTCTACAATAATTAAAAAAAAAAGAATGCAACCTGCCTACAAGTGAAACTTAGAAAAATAATAAATTTCAAGAGATTGTAATTTTTGATTATCAAACGAATGCTTTGATCACTGAAGGTACCATCTTTTTGGCGAACTGAAGGACAAATTATGGGTCAATCATGAACCACCCATGGGTCAATCTCTAGATACGTTTCCATTGCAGTGGTGCAAGTCAACGATCGGTGAGTCGCTTTATGGTTCCTTTGATCCCCATCATGTCGCAGGACGAATGATACGAAATGACTAATTATAATTTTATATACCGAAGGGAGGATAATTAGAAACGGGTGTTCGTCCAACTAAATTCCTACCCTCCACGTCAATGTCCTTTCAGTGAAATAAGACAAGCAATTGACAAACAGTCGGACAGAAGGCAGGAGTCAGCGTGCATTCGTTGTATCTAATTAAGCATCGTCGTATAATCAGTAGTGGATATGGACCTCGTATACCAGGAAGGTTTCATCAATTAAAGGATCGATCTTAAATGACAAATGGCTTTCATTTATCAACGATGTTACCAAGCGACTCGAAGTGGTGACATGAAATATCGACGCGATTTTCTGTAATATGATCACACTGAAATCCGTACGCGTACGTAACAAACAGAAAACAACGCTAGCGAAATTAATGATTCCTCGTCGCGGGGAATAAATATACGTGCCGGAACTCGCATACCACCGATATCACTGAAACCACGTATTATAATGTATTTCTTATGGTGGTGAATCAGACAGGAAGCACGAAAACAAATCAATCTGCGGGATGTTTATACGCGGAACGAGTACGATCCTTTTTCCTTCAGCCTCCACTTTGTATCCCGTATTGAATTCCAATGGAGTTTGATAAGTTGATTGATTCGATCGAAACGTAGGAGAAAAATATGAAATACAGAGAAGATACTTGGAAAAATGATTTCATGACGAATTCGATGGTCAGAAGCAATATCCAACATCGTACGTTCGATTAAATGAATGATAATAAATTTGTGTTTATACGACCCACCCTGTACAGAGACTCTTAAAGTACCATTAATCAGACGGCCTCTGACCTACGTTTCCAATCTACTTCCTGCACGATAAATAAACGCCAGGATATTGGGAAGAAATTCGGTGCAAAGGTGAGTGGATGTGGTGCACCTGCAGCGGGAAGGTGACACGGCGACGATCCTCGATCCCTGTCCACGGCGATGGCGTGGCGTAAGGGCACGCGTGGGCAGGCGTGAAATACTGCCGCACGAGGAACATTTTATAGGTGGAAACGAGGCAGAAGGTGGGCCGAGGTCGGGGCCCGGCAGACCGATTAAAAGTACGAACATGAGGCCCACGGGTGATAATTAATTCACGGCGCTGTGCACGCCAGACGGTTTATCCGTGCGATCCGGACGGGCCGCTCTTTTTCCTCCTCTGCACACGGCACACGAGCTGCTGCCGACGTTGGCTGCCTGCTGCTGATGCTCCTCCTTTTCGTCGTGTCTCCCTGCTAGCCAGGATTTAAGAGTACGGTTCACCGAGCCGTCGATGGCTCTCTTTTTTAATTGCACGGACCGTCGATCTTGATTATGCTCGCGGGGAAGAATGTCGCTCCGGAGGTCGACGTACCGGATCGTTGCTCTTCCAGACGTTTCGTGCTGGCCGCAAAAGCCACGGTATTGTACCTCGAAGTGACGTGCGGCTCGGAGAAGGAGCGTGTGAAGAATTTAATAAATATTTTATACCGGCCCTATCCGAATATTATATGCACGTTTAACCATCAGGAGTATTATTCCGGTTTCAATCCAATTTAGACGATCTCAAGTTAGATATGTCACTTCTCCGTTCGCAAGATCCTTAAATAAGTTCCTTCCTCGTAATTAACGAGCCTGGTTTCTTTCTTGCGTACAAGCCGGAGAAAAGCAGATCAATCACAGACCGCACGAATCGACCTTTTTTCTCGCTTCGAAGACGCATCGGTCCACGGTAGAGCGGCTGACCAAATGCAAACGAGGATTCGTCTCGCCTTGCCAATTGGATTCACCGATTCCTTTTCGCTAATGAAGGAATCGTCGGTTCGACTTTGTAATTAACCCGCCATGGCCACGTCAATGAAACTCTCGTTACCGATATACAGAGTATCGTATCTTCGTCTTTCTCCTATACTTTGCCCCGCGATCGGCTCATTTCTGTCTCATTCTCATTCTCGTTCGTTTCCTTCCTCGTCCCCTGCCCCTCGTCGCTGTTCCACGGGTCCCAGAGATCGTGCCTCTCCGCTTGGCCACGTCGCAGAAAGTAATTACAATAATGAATGTTTATTTTCGCAATCAGCTCGACCGCGGTAGGTAGACTTATACCATTCCGCAAGCGAACTTCTTGACTCTCTTTCTCAACCCCTGCGGCAAGGTGGTCCCTTCCTCACTCTTCGTCGTAGCCATCGACGTGACTCTCGCGCTGATCTCTCTCTCTCTCTCTCTCCTTCTCTCTTAATCTGCTTACAGATTTCGTTTTGTCGGCCGCCAATGTTCACGGTGGACCGGAGGGACATTGCGAAACCTGGAGATCGGATTCGCGAAACCGCAATACATTCCCTGTCGCGCATCATAAACGAGTCAGTTTAATATACAGGGTGTCGTGTGAAAGATCATTCCCGTAAGTTGAAAATTATTAGGTGCACAGAGAAATAATAGTCGTTACCTTTAAGTTGGTATTACTATTTCCTCTGGCAATTTTTCTTTTGTTGGAACAACCTTCCTTGGACTTTCTTTAGAATTTCTATAAATTTTTCTAAAATTGAAGACAGGCGATGGAATTTAGTAATTCTCTCTGCACGTTTAGTAATTTAAAAAGGGCTTTCGAGATCCAAGAAGACCTTTCCCGGAAATCGTTACCGCGGCAGGGCTCCGGGTAATTTGTAGCTGGGTCAAGATAGATCGCGAAATCAATTTCATGAATGAAATTACGAAATCACTTCACCAAACGAACATCTCCACCCTTCATTAATTCTTTCTTTTTTTTTTTTGCCCACCGAAGATTTACGCGATTACTTATCTGCGGCTTCGTCCCGTTCACGGTGTAGAACGACTTCTGCCCATTTATCCCCGCCGATCGTCGACGTATGTAAATTTACGGAGCCGTTAATTGCGGCGAACTTCTTTCGGCCCTTTCGGACCAGAAAAACCGCCGACGTTGCAACAGGCATGCGCCTCCACTTATGCCCCCGTGTAGCGAGCTACAAGCTTGTATTCCAGCAACAGCCACCACGTATTTACCTGTATTCGGTTGGCCAGGTTAATGGCACACGGGCCAATGTGTTCGCGAACATGGCTCGAAGGGAACGTAACCGATATTTCGTTGATTAACACGTTGAACCGTGCGTGGGTCAGCGTTGACCTATGGTATTTCATTGCGGGCAAACGGTAACGGTGAAAATATTTCGTTAAAGCGTGTTTCGAATAACTTCGATCGAAGAATAATTCATTTCCGTCTCTAAGCATTCATTATATTCCACTATCGACAGCGTTCAATGCGTGCAGTCGTGTTTCGAGCATCGCCCACGCTCGTTCCAGAAACGCTATCGACTTTATCGTCCTCATCAATGATCAGCCTGCGTGTTTCAAAGTATCCATTACAGATCGTAGTCGTTTTTGCGTTCGCGGGCCCTTGCAATTGTATCGATAAAACAAAAGGGAGGCTATCGAAGCCACTGGTACCATTAATGGTCACCCGTCCCGTCCTTGCTTCTGTTATGCGATAATCCACAGGAGCGACGTTACCCCGACGTTATCCTTTTGTATCCATTAGCGGTAGAAGGGTAAACTAAGAAACCGTAGTGGCGGTGCGATCAGAAAAGTACCATATGTTCCATTGCTCGGCACAGTTAAGAAGGGAAATTTATATCGAGTCCGGACAAAGCCCTTTGTTTGAAAATCTCTGCTAGAACTTCGTATCAACGTGAAATTACCGAGTCTCTTTAATAAGAATATTTCTTTAAATTTCAATTCAGACTCGTTGCAATTGATAGCAACAGGTGATTCGAAGCGTGATACGCAAAAATACACCTTCCAATCGATCTTCCTGCCTTAATCACTTTGCACCGATCAGAGGAGCGTTGAAAAAGTGTACCATTCAATGTATCGAGTCACTCGAATCAATCATCGATCCTCGATCGCGTTCACCGTGTCCGAGATCGGTGTTTTTCCAGGTCACCGGCGAGCAGGTAGTAAATGTCAAAATATATTCCAACGACTTTTCCTAGGACGAGGTACGGCATACTGCAAGCTCCATTAAACGCGAGAGGGGAGAAGGCTACCAGTAGTGCACCTCTACGCTAGGCAATATGCATTTGAACCAGTTGCACCGGGCTGGCGAGGTCGGGGTGAACGGCCAACGCCTTTAAAGAGAGCACGCAGATGCGATACGATGCGCCTTGCCCTGCTTCTTGCATTGCCTCCGGCGTAAGGGTGCGTTTCTATCGGTACGCCGCGTTTACCTAACATCCTCCTCTGATAAAACCGAATGAATGCACGTTTATCCTGATAGGAGGACTATGCTTCCGACGATAATGGTAATTGAGAAACTGATAAACGATTTAAGTGGCAATGGAAAGAAGATATTTTTCAAATATATTATACTTTTCCTGCGATTATCATTTTTATAACGGTTTGGTAATAAAGTAAGTCATAGGATGATCAGTTATCTAGAGTTAAGCAGGATGCACGAACGTGTAGAGGATGCAGAGCGTACAGGTGGACGGTAATAAAATGAATTATAATGATACACGATGGATCAGGATATTACCCACGCGCGTCCACGCGTCGTGGCTGACTGACCAGTGGGAATGTGCCCTAACACGTTGCGTCCAATTCTTCGCGGTCGCCAGGGACACACATCGTGGATCAAGGAATGCGATACACTTGGTCCTGATGCCAGATTAACGAAGGATATCACCGATAAAATTGACGAACGGGTGAAACGTTTTATTTTTTAGCGTTTATGTAAACGTAAACATTTTTAATAAACGTTTTCCGTCATACAATTGCTGCGAAGCAACGAGGCATAAACATTCTAATCAAGAGGCGACCAACAAATCTCAGATGTGGAGCGCGAAAACCGCACCAGACATCCATAAGTACAGTCCTCGTTACCATATCGCACCGTTGATAAAAGCGTGTTCCTTGATAACGGTGCACGAGTATCGCTCGTTTTGTCGTCGACAGCGAGTGTTGTTGGAACCTAACAACGGCTGGACAGATATCTTTGGGGCATGCGAAGTCGTAAAACCCGGGGAATGTTAAACCGACCTGATCGTTCTTTTGCAACAAATCATACAATAGACGAGACATAAATGTGCAATAAATTAAATTCAATTATTTTTAAATATCTTAACTAAGAGAAAGATTTAAATGAGATTTGGTAACCCGTACTACTTCGTATACTAAGAAGGGAGAGTCAGGGTGAAAGATTCACTTTTCAACGTCAACAAACTTTCGTTGGAAGCTTGGCGAAGGCGAGTCAGTGGAATCGGCAGAAGCAAAAAGCAGCCGGTTCGAGCTATTTTCTTAAACACGTCTTAAATTCCAGCTAATAATTGAGCAGCTGAACGGCTGGGCGGGGATGCTGGAATTATGCAAATCGCGTCAGATCGGGATCGTGTCCCGAGGGCGCGACGTCCAAGAAGAAGGAGGTGGAGAGTGGTGGACGAAGGAGAAGCGCATCAGGCGAACAAGAAGAGCAAGAAAACTTGAGAAGAAGAAGAAGGAGCGGACCAAGGAGCAACGAGAGCGTACATCACAGGGAGAAGGAGACTCGCCCCATTGTGATTGCTATACCCAAGGGCAGAATGTTTCTTCGCTGTGCCGTCTCATGCCGACCCGCAACCAAACCCGAACGATTCTCATCCTACCGTTCGTTTCTCTCGTCCCAGCAACGGAGCAACAGGTTGCACAACCTTCCACCTGCCCCTCTTGTTTACCGGCCGCCATACGTATACCAGGATCCACCACCGTCCCCTTTGTAGCAGCACCGAACGAGCTTGGTGACTACCAACCTGCATCAGCTATGTGTAGCACGGTGTACGAAAAGTGTTCGACATGTTCGAGGGGAGGAAAAAAAAGGCAGCTTCTCGACAACGCACCGTGATATTAAGCGCCATCGTATGACGGATAATGAGAGGACCACGAGGATATCTTAATGTCGACCAAGAACGTTAAGTGCTTCTATTAAACTCCGTGTAATGGAGGAGGGTACCAAGTAAGTTCATTGAATTTTATGATTTCGGGTATTTAGGGGAAACGAATGATTCTGGTACGAAGAATTTTGTTAAAGAGGAATACACCTATACCTTTACGGCCTAGTAAAGCGAAAAGCTGTTTTATTTTGATACAAACCCATACAAATTCAATTGGATCTGTTCCAATTTTTAATAAAATAATATAGTTTTTATCTGAGCATTTTTTTTTTGGACGTATAACGAAAGATTGTGGGCCGTAAATTGAAAAAGTGCCATAATTAAAAAAGGGAGTTATAGCGAAATACCGTATAGGTGTACTCGTTTATTTTATTCATCCTGTCAGCACCATAATCAACGCAAGCATTTTATGCAATACAAAATAAACCATCATCCTCAACATCCTTTCTAGTAACAGAACACCGATGAATCAGCGTATTTCGCTACATGAAAACACGGATAAAATTCCTAGCATAGTCGACAACATTATCGACTCCCGATCATTGTAAGCAGTCAGGGACTTCGGCTTCTTCCCTGTATCTCAAACATTTCATCTACTACGTTTCGACAAGTGATTACGTTATCACGAGGAAGAGGTGGACGTAAAGTCACGCGTCACCTTCGCGCATCCAGTGTAAGGAATCGCGACGACTTGTTCGACGAGTGCGAGTCGAACGCGAGTATCTTTCCCGGCTCGATCGAGCTTTCTCGCGTGTCAATACGCTCGCGATACACGATAGCAGAAGAGCCCGGGAAAAAATAGAAAGAAAGAAGAGCAGCTTAGCGCCATTCGAGACACGATCAAGATACCATTCACGATTTCCCGGCTGGTATCACGCGGTTCGTTGCATTTCCTGGAAGGCTTCGATAAGCTCTCTTTCTCGATACACGTACGTTGCTATCGAAGTAATGACGCATCGGGATAAACGTCGCGACGGTCAATAAAAAACTTTACTAGCTACAATGGATTCCAAAGCTTTTTCAGATTCTGAATTATCGCATTTGCTACACCTGTATTTTTCTTTCAATCAAGTAAATATAAAATAGATTGTAAACTCCGGTAAAATCACATCGACACTTTAAGATAGCGAATCAAAACACCAGATCAAAGATTATTATGATCACACTAGGCGTGGCTGTTTCTACTGCCTGTCTCAGTAAAATATAATTAACAATAAATGCAATACAAAGAACCAGAATAATTTTCTTGAAAATCTAATATCAAGGTTTGAAAGGGTTGTAACGCGTCGTTCGAGAAATCCTTGCAAGAGTGCACCTGTCGCCGACCTGTCGCCTCGGTGAAATGAAAATATCGCGTTATCGTGGAAATAACGTACGATCTCCGCTCGAGTTATACGCGAGCAGAAGAAAAAAGGCGCAACGAGAATTTACTCGGCCATAAGAAGCGTGCACGACGCGTTGCATCGCGGATCCGGACGCGAGGCACGCATCCTAGATGCAAGAAGAAGAGTAAAAAAAGAAAGCGTGGTTATGACGTTCCACCTGAGCAGAAACGATTTTTTGCGAAGCGTCGAAGCACGACGAGGAACGCGAACGGTGACGGAAGTCCTTCCACTAAGCAGAAGTGGAGGATGCCGAGGAGCAAACGAGATTCACCTTGCAAAAGTGTCGAGGGCGCTAGTGGAGGAGAGAGGACGAAGAAACACCACCACCGCGTGCTTACACCGCGCCCTCTCGATTCAAATTTTCTTTTTTCTCTCATATTTTTTCCCCCCTACCTTCGCCACCTTTCGCGCGTTCCTCTTCTTCCACGTTGAAATAAGAAGGAACGCGCGACGCACGGCGTTCTCGAAACGAGATCGACGCGAGCTCTGTGTACGCGTCGAAGGCGTGGTCGGTGGACAAGATCGCATCTTCGTGGTACGGGGAGAGAGAAAAGAGCAGGGTGGCGAACGAGAAAGCAGGGGAAAGGTAAGATCTGCATGGCGGGGAATGGGAATAAGACCGAGGTAGGGACGAGGACAGAGAGCCAATCCTGGAAATTGGAACGAGCTAACGTGGAAGGTAGGTGGGTCGTCGGTGTATACACCGTTCCGATGTAGACATTACGGCGTAGCTGTATCGTCGTGAATACTGCCAGACGTCGTTTCGTGTGGTTAAGCGATATCAGACGTGCGACGGCGTACAGAGCAGAGGTCACCGATAAAAGGCCAAGATAAGAACACCTAGGACGCAGGTGAACCGAGCGTAAGCGAGTCGATAACCGGCCGCTATCTTATCTCCTCGCTCCAACGCGATACACCGTGCTAGCACGATAGAACAACGGGGCTAGATTCTATGCCTCCACGCTCGTGTCGAGCAATAACGTCGACCCTTGAAGACTCGGAACGAGGGCCTGTTCAACATGCACGTCGATTCGACTGATCGAACCATCAACGATCCCACGAATGCTAACCATCGGAATTGTGTTAAATTGTTGGAAAAATGTTCGATGAACACTGTTTTCTGTCGGTAATTCGAACGCGTTCATTCGCACAGTAGATACAGACGCGTCTGATACTTATGCGACCGCGTTCACTGGCGCAGTGAAAATGGACACGTGTAGTAAGACATATTGGTATTCTAATTAATTTAATATTTCCCTCCTCATTATGTTCAGTTTTAAGACTGCAAAGAGAAACTCAACATTGTTTACGAATTAATTACAAGGCTAACACTTTTCAACACTCCTCGCTGTAGACGATGGGCGATGCAGTTTCTTTTCCTTACGTTAAAGCGATTGTTTTTTTTTATTAATATTCGTCGTGATTTCGAAGCTAATAAAATTTGATTGTAAGAAACGATTGTCGTAATCGTATTTGTAAAACACTATATCTGAAATATGCTGCACGAAAAATATATTATTTTTTCCTTTAATATTCAAGTTACTTGTGCTGGTAAAAGAAATCAATCACTACGAACAAATTATTTTACTTGGGTCTAAACGGACCCAGGCAGATCCGTTCTGCGGCCCGTCGTCCGAGTGTTCAAAAAAGCGTGACTAACGCGTCCCAATTTCCAGCTCCGAAAAAAGCCAAGCGTCGCGAAAAAAAAAAGAGAATATCGTCTCGAGTAGAGCAAGACCGAAATAACTTTTCTATCAGAATGTACGCAAACTGTGCGGCTACATGTTCACCTCGAGTTCCGCTATCAGCAGGCTGTACTTCCGCCGCCAGCTGCCTCTATCTCTATATAACCTTACAGCACACGTTACATAAAATAACAACACAGAGATTTTCCGCGAACTAACGATGCTCTTTCAACGGCCAATAACGCGTCTCATCAGAACCGATCGTTAAATAACGATAAATGAAAATTGCGATGGTACACGTGCGCGGTGTTACCACGTAACAGAAGTAGTTGCGGCCAGAGAGTACACGGCATTCCTGTGCGCGATTCAAATAAGAATTTCCTGACATAGATATCCAACGTCCGAAGGCCGTCGCGTACCTTTCACGCTCCAAAACAATCGCGTCGGCCGTGATTCCGTGAAAACGCGATCAAACGCGGTGCCAAGGAAAGAAGAAAGGAATCGTGAGGTACTCACCGGATCGATGCGAAGCGGTGTCCACTCCAGTCGCAGGCTCCTCAGACCGCGTCACTGGCTAAGGATCTTCTCATTTTCCCAGCAACGGAAGGTCACACGCGATTTCTCACCGCACCGTACACGCAGCAGGCCCGCGAAAGAGCCGCGCGTACTCGACAATGAACACCACGTGAACGGCGATCACGGACCACGGCACACGGATGCACACAACCGACGAGATCGTACACGTGACGCGACGCGACCAGCACCGCGTTTCCCGTCGCAAGATCAGCCCGGGAAGCTAACCGACACGACGATCACGCTTGCACGCGCGAAACTCGACTGTTAACGGACGGACACGCGATTTCGTAGGTGGCGAACGGAGGAACGAGCGATACACACCGGTGGCGATTATGGGACCGTCCCGTACTGATAGCGTAAACAAAACAAAAGTTGCGATCGTGCTTCTTGCGGTTACTAGCTGACGCGACCTCGAGGCCAGGTTACGCACGCTCTTCTATGCGAACGAAGCCGTACGAACACAACCGAACGCCGGAACCGTCGTGCCGCGAATACGTTGAACGTTTCTTTCGACCGTTTGCGCATACCGCACCTCCTCAGCCAACGCTGATTATCAGGTTAATTGCACGGAGAGGTTGCTCCTTTCATGTGTTGACGGAGGAAAGGTGGGCGTGTTGATACACCTCATGATACTTCCAAACGCTGCTTAACACTTTAGCGCCACGCCGAGATTTAGCTACTTCCTCCAGGTGCCCGTTGACGTTCGAAGAAACCAGGGCAAACTTGGAAGATGATGAGGTAAACGGAGTCACGTCTATTTCAAATTGATACCTTCTTCCTTATCTCACGAATTCTATCGTCTCGTTACATACAGACTGATCGTTATCGCGTTGCTTCCCATCAGACGTTGATTATCGCGTTATCCACGCGAAGGATGCTATTTCTTCGATATTCTTGAAAAAAACACGTACACGCTGATGTTCCAGGTTTATCTTAAACGCTGTTTGGCATGCTAATTGATGAGGCGTGTAGGGACATGTCGGTTTAAAAGTCCTATCTCCTTGGTCATCTATCAAATATCAACTCTGCAGCTGATAGACCAGTTAAACGAAATGTTCAACTTGTTACACTTTCCAGGGCGATTCGAAAAATCGGACACGTTTGACGTCCTAGGAAATTGGAGTAATCTTCGTGTCTCGTTGTAAGCTCGGTTATCTATCGAGCCTGATCTGTTACATTCGTTCCGCGCATACGCTAATTAGCATATTAGCTGCGCGAGGCTTTAACGATGATGGAGCAAACTCAGACATGTTGATTCGAAATTGATATCCTCCTGGTTATCTATCGGATGTTATCTGGCCGATCGGTTCGCACTGGTTCTGACCAAACTCCGATTATCACGTTAGCCATACGAAGGTCGATGCCGCCGGCGTGTGCACGATGATATTTCAGGAAAATGATCCAACGCTGATGTTCCCCAGCGAACTTGATCCCCTTTCGTCCAAGCGAGCAAGGCTGCACCTATCACAATAGTGTAAACGATCTCTGTCAGTCTGATCGGTAACATCGGTCGCGGGGATCGATGGAATGGAATCTTGATAGAAGAGGAACTCGTGTATCGCGCCTGGGCTAGCAGCTATGAGAGGCGTCGAATAGAAGGGATCGGTGGTTCGGTCGGTCTGTATCGGTAGCTGAGCATGATAAACGGCGCCGCGTGTACCAGACGAGACTCGTCGATCGTTCAAGCTCGATTCGATCCGCGTTTCGAAATAATGCCGGACAGAATCGCGATACAGGCGAGGGCCGTGTTCGATTAACGAGCGTCCGTCTCGTCCCGTCGGTATAAACAAAGCGATTCTGTCGCGCTGACTGCCGCGTCGGTTGTATCCAACTTACGGCCACGGGTCAAACGGGCACACGATGTACCGCTCATACGAAACTTGACGAACTCAACCGAACACCGGGACACGAGTAGCGACGCTCCATTTGATTTCGCACGCGAAGCCAGTCCCGGTGTTCAGCGCCACGCGGCAATTACGCTTCGATTCGGTCGAGTTAATGGAATTATTCGGCAGAGAGGGAGCGCGCTTTCGGAGGGAAACGTTTTGAATAGCGGGGAAGCATTTGTTTGATCGTCGCTTTAATTATAGAACCGCGATATGACGCGTGTGCGCGTCGATCCAAGAAACGACGGACGGCGGATTACGAGCCGACGATGCGACGATCGCGGAAGCGGAACCGCGCGAACGCGACCGAACCGGGACGAAATTATTTTCACACCGGCCAGGATTATTTGAACTGTCCAAATAACGGTGATTCATGAATCTGCCGACCTTTGTTATGACTCCTTGCCGTCGCGACGCCTCGCGCCACCGTAGCGAGGGCGCGCAACCACGCGGATTATTTATTGGACGACGTTACGTTAGGGAGATCGAGTGCTGTTTCATAATAGAACGTAGAAAATTAGCGGAAACGAATTACCCTTTTGTTCTTTCTTTCATTCTCAAATAGAATTAAACCCTGAATTTCTTTCAAAATCCTCTGATCAATGAATACGTTTATTGTCGCTAATTCTACACTGAAGATAAAGCTACAGAGCTTAATGGGATATAAAATGAATATTAGAGCCTAATCTTCAATGTACTGATAAAATATAATTACACCAAGTTTAATTTGTTTAGAACATATAAAATAAATTCTAATATCTGCAATTACAGAGAAGATTAATATTTCATTTAATTTATCATCCCTAAAGAAATAATTATTCATTTCTAACAAGAAGCAAAGTGTTTCTATTTCTTTTCGACTATGTTTCATGGCACCTACGAACTAGAAAAATACTCCTGATTTATGGTATACAGACCGAACCAAGGCGTTTACGTTTGTCACGAGGAAAAATTCAAAAATAGATAATTAACAGTTCGGGAGGAGATACGAGGCTGCTCAAGGCAACGCGACAGAAAAAGAAACGACTTAATGGTTCGAAGAAGGTAAATGAAGAATACGATTTCATAGATTGGAATTTAAAAAATCAAACAGGCTGAGTTTGCGGCTCGAAAAGAAAGCAGATCGTCCGCGGAGAGATACAGTATGAAATATATGTGTTCACCATATCGTGATACTGATTAAAGTCATAAAACACCTTTGACGCGGTCGCTGATAGCGTGCAAATGGTAAAATGTAGACCATGTGCAATTTACTAGGGTAAAGCTCGAGCAATAAGTGGAGAGGGAAGTTATAAATTATCGACACGACCGTAACATGTAATTGATTTATCGGATCTACGCAAATAAAGATACTGTTCCATTCGATATTTCCTGATACGTAACGTACCTCCGCCACGCGAACGTACACATTCTTCGATTCTTTCCTGCATTGTACATATACATACGCGAATTTGATCGATTAATTGAGCGTCGTTACGTTGTAATTACAAATTATTTAGCGAGGAGACAGAGCTAGATCGCGCCATCCTACCGAAGCAACTGATAACTCCAAGATCTAGATTCTATTTAAATTCTATAGCAATTAAAAGAATAAATCTCACTTGTAAATTAAAAATTTTTTAATTTATCAAATTCTATACGAATATTCTAATCTACTTATTACAGGATGGAAGAACTATCTCCAAACTCTTACCCCGTTCCCTTTACTCGAGCCACCGATTGAATCGCGCGTAACCCTTGACACGGTTAGAAATCACCGTCATAAAATAACGCGTCGAAAAATGAAATTCAAGCCGAGTGAATTGCCATTGAACTAAATAAAAATGTTCGATGCCTAACGTTGCTCTCGTAAAACTCAACCGTTGAGGCAGCAACCTACGAGAATCCATAATAGCAGCAATAAATTACACGGCATTCAGGTATTTTTCACTCGTACTTTTCCTGCTATCCGCGTGCTCGTTACAAGAATGCCGGCCAGAATCAATTAATCATTGACACGACTGTTAGAAATCTTCATCGCAAGTAGACCAGGTGTGCGTGCCACCAGAAAACGCTCGTCAAGAGTTCATCAGCCGTTTTCACTCCGCAACACATTCTCTTCGGGAACGTTTAACCAAACGGATATTTCGAATTTCGATCCAGTGTTTCGCTGAATTGCCCGGCTGTTAATCGGAAATTGCAGGCAAACAACGATTGTCGTGTCAAGAACTTGATACGGTAGTTGGTAGCTGCACCGAGTCACGACTGGTAATGGTCGTTCAATAAATTGCCGGTGGAATATTCAATCGAGTCATTCGGGACGACGGTGGACTGGTATTAGCGGTGGAAAACTTGAGAAATCGCTCGGAAAGGGGAAACAGAGGCGTTAATAGCGACAATTTCGTTTTATTTCCTATCATTCTATACTTCCTCCGTTTCCATGGATTCGCGTAATCGCTTATTTATGCAAACCTGTGCAGGGTATTCAAATGTCACAGAGATGTACTAGAATAATTACAGCAGTATCGCGGAGTTAATTAAAATTTATAATTTATTATGGATTAGGTATATTATATTAAACTAGAAATTATTCGCACTTTCCTTTCCACACCTAATAGAAAATTATTTACAGAATTTATTGAGAAAAGGAGAAATACGCCCTTTACGATTGAATAAAATAAACGAAACATGGAAATGCAAATTTGCATACCACTCCCATCGATCGTCTAATATACAAAACACGTTTGTACTTTGAAGATTGTTCGTTATCTAAGAAAATCTATAGTTCGCGAGGGATATTTTATCGGCATCGTCAAGTGAATCGATCCGCGGTATTCCTGCGATCGCTTTAAGAAACCTATCCCTGTTAAGCGTTCCCCGAGTCCCCGAGGAATTTCCACGATGGATACGAATTGGTTCCAGTCGTACTCGTGTCTATCGTTAAACCGCGAATGAAATGGTCGATCGGGTAATAGTAGTGGTGGCATAGCTATGGGCAGCCATGCGGAATGGTGGCAGAAACGACTTCCACGTTTTCACGTTCTGAACGATGGTAGCGATAGATTGAATCGTAAGGCGCTACTATTGTATGCATTGCTGTGTTCCGTCCTTTTGCAATCACGCTCTGCTCGATACAACGAAAGAAGCAGGATAATTTCGATCGAAAGTTCGCGGAGACGGGGACACACAGAGGGAAAGTTCAAGATAACGATTTAACCGTGACTATTTGTAATATCGTCGAGGCAATCTAGAACGGTTGTCCACTATCGCGACAAGTAATTGCCCGCTTTACAAAGCCAGTTAATTGCTCATGATGATTATAGATTATGGATCGTGGAGCGTGAAATTTTAGTCCTGCTACGAGATCTCAATTGAACTTTAGAGACCTGGCTCTAAAAGCGTCGAAGTAACTGGAATACCGATTGCTCACCCTCGACAAAATTATTACTCCCTCTGTCCCATAATAATAACAGCAAAAGAACATAAATATGAACGCAACAATTTAACAATAAATTAAAAATATTACTCCTAATTTTTATTATGAGTGTTCAGATAGCTTCTGGACTCTTCAATAATTTTTAAACTTGTAGGTAGGACTTTTACAATTGGTTGATATTCAACTGAAATAAAACAATTGATTTCGAGCAGCGGATAAAATTAGAAAAATAATTATAATTCGTAATAATTAGGTTGATCTAAAAAATTGAAAGATGTGTCAAAACAAATGACAGATTTCATGAATAATTGATTTTGATTGAAGGCCTCGCAATTTTGCGCTGCATTCCCGTTTAAATATTCATTTGCTACTGTTATTATGGGACAGAGGGGGTATTAAAATTGATTAAAAATTGTCTGCCTTGTGTATAAATACCGAAGATGGTACTGGAATGTAGAAGAAAGAAATATTACACGACTCACGCATCAATTTAATCAAATATCGCGTGATGTAAGGAGCTGGACAAGCTTGCTGCTCGTTACAGTGTCGCCAATGAGGTTCTCGAGGGGTCTGCACAAGCGTGTCCTGCTGTGTACACAGAGACAGGCGGAGAATTTGAAAATCACGTACTTTAGCGGTTGTTGGTTACGTTGTTAAGAACATGCGAGGCGTTGTCGAGGTGTGATGGCCGATCGGAAGAAAGGACTGTCGTTCGCGCCTCGTAAAATGGCCACGATCGGCGTGTAACCGAGGTTAGACCTCCTTTAAAACTGCTTGAATATCGTTATCGACTTCTAACGGTCCCTCCTGCAGCTGCTTTCGAACAACCTCCACAGTGGACGAGAGAATCGGACGCACACGTGTGTAGACGAGAGAACAAATAGAACGTGCGATTCGTTCTTTTGCATATACGGACGTTGCTTGTGAAAACCATAGCCAACACGATACCGATAAGATCTTTGCTACGACCAAAGTATCCGAACAGCTACATCAAGGCGCGCGTTAGGTTCCTACCCTTCTATCGACATTTTTATATTTCTTGTCGGTTCAAGTAAGATGTTTGGGAAAGTTTGAGAAGAGAAGGTGCTTCAAACATTGGAAAGCTAGATATTAAATGTTTCATTGAATTCTTAAAATTAAATGTGTTTCGGATTAAGAGCGCCTTGATTTAAACCAGGCATAGTTTTCGGCAAATACTGAACCGATCTCGCATTGTCATCGATCGATACTTTATTAAAACTGCAACGCGGCGACTAATTTTCGCGACCTGTTTATGAAAGTGACTGAACAGACTATATCCATTAAATTAAAATTAATCATTCGAACATTATTTATTGCACATTCCTTTCCTCTGCTAAGTTTACCGGCGTTATTGCCCAGGGATAAAATAATTCTCTACGCGCAACAAAATGAAAATTGATTGAAAATTTATGAAGATTAAGCGACTCGTTTGCAAATTTTTCCATAAATATCTTTACCAACGTTTTGATAAAGAATTAAAACCGCGACCTTCGATCGGAATCGAGGAACAGGTTGGGTTGCAAAGGTTGTAACGCGTATTCTGAAGATATCGTCGAAGCTTTCATAAACGAAGACGAGAAAGAAGGTCCTACGTCGCCAAACGAGTTTGAAACTGGACGGTTGAGATGCATAAATAAATATTAACCGGAATGGCCGACGGATATGCGTGGATATATCGATTTATCTCGATGTCAATGCTCCTCTGCTTGCTCTGCTTACATTTATTAGGGTCATTAACATCTGATAGACGTGAAAGATTATCAGACCCTTCGTACGACCTGTCATCCCGACGTTGGACGAGTTTCTGACACGAGTTCGTATCTTCATCAATCGGTATCATTCTCCGAAGTATAAAATCGAAATTGAAGCTCGTTTGCCAATGATCGAAATAACGAGAGCTTCGTAATTTACATAATCACCATACGTCCATCTTAATCGTTTCTTTGAACCACTTCATAGGACGCGTGAGTACCAAAGAAGAGGTAAAGTAGAAAATATCGGAATCGGCTTAATAAGTAAAATTGACTCGAGTTATGTGCTTTCGTTTCATCATTTTTATAACGCACCCATCGTTTCCTGCAATTTAGATATTTATTCCTTGGACGAAGGAAGAAAATTGACTAATACCTCTTGATAAAACCGACTTCCATTCTCATTTCGTGATTGCAAGAAAGATGAGCTAATAATAGGTGGAAAGAAGAAGAAAGGTAAAAGTTGCCGAGTTTACTCGAGGTTTGATTATCGAGGAAGAGCAAACGGGAAAAATTATCAAAGAAATGCTTCCATGAGATCCCATGGAATTGGAAATTTCCAGTATTCCCGTAAACGGCGCACAAGAGTGGCTCGTTTACCGTAGCCTTCTAATTAAGTTCCTCTCGGTCGAAGCGTTATTAGTGGATCGCGCAATGCGTCGCCGCTAAGAGGGTGGCGGACGGTGCACGGGGGAGGACGGCCAGCATTAAAGTCGACGCGTTGCCCCGTGGAAAATATCGCGCGACGTCGCATAAATATTGCCAGCGTAAGAGCCAATAATAAAATCGTAAAAGTGGCTGGAAATTCAAAAGGGAGGCGCGGTGCGCCGAGGCCGGGCCTTCGTCCGGTTGAACGGTCGCGCTATTTAAGTCTGGTTCACTTGCTCGCTCGTACTCGCACGCTAATGGCACTGCGGCCGCTTTTGCGCGACCGACTCGTTAACAGTCTGCTCCTCCTCGATCCTCTATTTACCTGAGACCGCGAAGAATGTTTTGGAACGTCTGCGTGTACAGCGGTCCGTGTTATTCGGGCAACATGATATTTATGGGACTGGGCCACCATCGTTTCAAAAAATTAATTTTGGTTAAAGTAGATAAATGAAGAAAACGTCTCGTGTAAGTCATTAATTAATTATTCATTTTTCTAATTTTTCACTACCTGTGTCATTAACCTTTCTAAATCTTGAAATATAATTTTAAAAAATTCATTCAATTGCAAATATTAATTAATAAACGATACAGAAGCAATCGCAACCCTATTATTTCTGTCGTAAAATCTTAATTTCCGGGAACAATAAATATTTTCTTCTTTCGAAGATGAGATTGCAACAGGTCACCCAGTATACCCATAAACATCGAGGAAACACGTGTACGTAACCATACATAGTAAAAGGATGAAGGTGTGTGGGTTTATGCGACCTCGACCGCTCCAATTCGCCGTTAATTGGGCGACATTTTCGCCGTGCACCTTTTTACGCTCCTGGCCTATCTCAACGAGCTTATATCCTGAGCAGCGGGCATAAATTACAGCGATTACCGCGGCCACTGAGCTACTCCTTCCAGGAGCCGATTCGGCTCGCTAATTATCGACTCCGTATAAATTTCCATGGTTCTCTGCCGACGATGGCTCGCAGCATTCAACGGATACCGCCGATAGAGAAATAAATGCCCGCGTTATGGTACCGACGTTAAATACGCCCCTGGTCAGACGGCTTCACGCTTGCGTCGCTATCTACGCGACCTTAACTCGTGTCTCTTAAAAGAAACATTTCAATTTCGTTTTTTTCCTACGTAATTTCAATAATAAAAAAGTATAGCGCACTGGAGCTTGACGAAACAATAAAGTCAGACCTAAGAAGGTTAATATCTTCCGGAAATCTGGCTCGTCCCGTAACAAAGTTAAGAATTTACATAGAGCAAAACCATCTACAGAAGCTGAAAGATTATGCGACCGGCATCTACATTGCTGTAATCGAGTTCGTAGCCCCGTGGAGCTGCAAAAAGCAACGACCGTCTCTCATTCAGAAGATCATGCCTGTCTTCTCGCGTAATCATCAGGCACGATATCATCCTGATGGAAATAAGAGAAAGATCCTCAGCCTCGACACCGACAAGACAGTCTCGTCCTGGCAAAAACGAAGCTACAAAGTACGGAACGATTTCTCGCCAATCGTCGTAGCCGGCATAGCTGGTCGCGCGCCGGTGTTAGAAATTCCAGACGACGGTGTATCGGGTGGTTTCGTTGAAAGCTTGATAGATTTTCTGTCGTCCTCTGTTAGCCACACTGTCACCGGCCACGGCAAACGCGGTGCAAAAACGGCAACGAACACGGCCGTCCAAGCAGATTCAACGGGGGATCCTCCAGGGTTGTTTTTTCCGATACACCGCATATACATCTTCGTTGGTACATAAATTTATCGCGGGGCTGATCAGTGCTAATAAGACTGCGGCAGGCACGCGCTGCCAGTTTCCCTCGATATAAACAACATTTTTCTTCGCTCTTCCGGCGATTCCTCTCGTTCCTGAGCGAAGCTTTCGACAAGCCACCCCGATCGCTTGAATGGAAGCCAATGGTAGGTAGATTTCACGTCATCGAATCGTGACAGACTTCCCGCATTTCGGAATCCTCAATCCTAATAAATCTACCTTCGAGCGGACCTTGAACATTCCTCGCAACACCATTCTTCAGCTCGCGCCGCTCGTCACGACGTCCTTCCGCGGGCGGTAAGCCCGGAGTAGGCGAGAACAGAGCCGCAATTTGCGTAATTGCGATGCCCACCCTTCGAGTCCCTTCTTGCGAAGGAGATGTGACTCTCTGAACCCTCGCGGCGTCCTTTATAAAACGCTTCGGATAGAAATTTCGCAGCTATGCGATTCCCTTGAGCTACCAGTACGCGGCTCGTGCTACGCCAATTAGCCGTATTCGCGCCTTCGATGCCTCTTGACGGCTAATGCCTACCCTGGACGCTGATTTCCGAGCCCCGTCGACTGTAAATTCAGACGACTCGTAAGGGGGAAGAGATCGGGCGCGTTTTTCTCGTCGTTCACTCGTGCATCCCGGTATCTGCATAATGACACGCCGTTTTACAAGTCGATCTCGCTTTCTACGCGCTACGAACGAACCCAGCCTACAACGACGCGGTCGGACTTACGTAAATCACCCGGTACTCGGTCTTTCGCGAGTGTCGATTCTATTCGACGCTGACTCAACTATGTTGTACACCGGACTGGCAAATGTAAATTACATGGCTAACGAGCGGCCTCGCATGCGTTGTAAATCGTCGATCCGCGTGCCTGTTCTTGAAAAGAAGACGCGTCGAACGAGGGGGATAATTAATTGATCTGAATGAAATTTAGGATATTCTATTTCCTCCTATTTTTTAATAACAATAGAACACCTTCGTAATGACAGAAGTGAACGCAGATAAATGAAAAGAAATAATATAAAATCTGAAGCAATTTCCTAGTTACGCAATGTACCTATGAATATCTCGCAAGCGTGCCCTACAGGACGTTGCAGAAAGAGTTCCTTGTTCGAGGAAATCGACTGGAACCGAGGTACAACTGGAACACTTTTCTGAGAAAGTTGCCTGACATTTTCCACTCGTAACAAGTACACTATGGATATGTAAGTGACTAGGCTTTCACAGATCACGTTACCGATACTATTATGTCAACGGGTTATTAATCCTTCAATACCAAGTGTTTTAAACCACATGCCGTTCAGTCATTGACGAAACCGATGAAGTTTGCGACGAAAGTGAACCAGATCCTAAACTTACAACGCATTACAAGAAAATTGAAATTATACCTGATGAATTTCTAACGGGTGATAAATCCTAAGAATCGTACATATATCATTTCAAGATGAATCAAAAGTCACCGATAAGATAGCCATTTCCGTGGTCGGTGATGTAATCGTAACCACAGAACGATCCACCCATTCCTCGAAAAGGTGCAACGCGATGTGTTCCACGCGATAAATCGCGCGATACACGGGCACGGAATCAATCAGAATTACCGAGACGGTGCGACACGAAGGCTCAGCCTCTCGGCTAACACCCCTCCTCCGTATTTCCCTTGCGGGTCGATTATTGAAAATCATTTCTCGGAACACGGTCACGAGCATCGTACGGCCCTTTGTGTATCGCGTGCGTGCATGTGCAAGCTGCAGCGGCGCACACGCGAGCAGAGCCGTGCCCCTCGGTCAGGCGCAGCGCATCCCTGTGTGTCGGTGCACTGCCGGGATGCGAGATCAGCAAATCTAAGATCGTGCAACTGGTGTCCAGTGGCGTGTCCGCGGCATACGTTGCCAATGTTCGCCACCGAGGAAGAGACGGAGAGAAAATGAAGAAGAAGAAGATGAAGAAGAAGAAGGAGGAGGAGAGACGGGTTGCAGTTGGATGCGAACGAAAAGTGAAGGATGAAGGGGACCGATTGGCGAAGAAGCGAGAGAAGCAGAAGGAAGGAGGTGGAATGCGCGGTTCTCGAAGGAGGAGCTGTCGGCGGTGAAAAATCACGCACCCCGCCACCATTGCCAGCATCTGCTCTACATACCCTGGCTCTCAACCTCTTCGGCTCGTCTTTCGAGAAGAACCCGTTCAAACGATCGTGCATCGATGCACCTGCGTCTACGTTCAACGATACGTATCCTCATGTTCGACATCGATTTTCGATGTTTGCCCGCCGGCTAATCTCATTACGCCTCTTTCGAAGAACTGGTTTCCCTATCCGTCGCGGATCCACCATGGAACGGAACTGGTATTAAGATTAAATTAACGCTCGCGATATTCGCAAAACGGATTTTCATGATGTTCGATATCGCATGGAATGGTACGGGACTGGTTTAACCAGGGGCATAAGCCCTTTGCCGGGCGATGAATTAATAATTATACTAATTAAAGAATCCTGCGCTCTAATGCATCCTTTCAAACCACCTACTCAATATTACTGCCCCTTATCTGATCCTCTTCTTAAGAATCTTTGAACGTTCGGGGATGAATAGTAATCGATTTGTAATCATTTATTATTACTTTCTGTCGAATTCAACTCCACGGATCGCGTGCGTTTGGCGCGCAAAAAAGGGCCAGAGGTCGAGGGCAATTCGATCGCAGGAGAAAACGAATTCATCAATGAGAACCTCGAAGAATCAGCGTGCGGTGTAGCAGAGCAAGATATACGTGCTCTGGCTGGGCTACCGGTCGATCGGGTCGGGTCGCTGTTCTGTGCTTCATCTTTCTCTTTTACTCTGTTTTTCTGTACCTCCTTTTACCCTCCTCTTTTCACCTTCCCGGAGTATCCCGCTCGCTAACCCTTTCCACCTTCCTCTACCTTTCCTTCTCTTCCGCCGCTACTCTCACTCCGCACAGTTGTTGTCCGACTGTTTTATTACTTTTATAAATGCCGCCGCCGATGTGGCTACCACTGCCACCGCCACCGCCACCGCCGCCGCCGTGGCGGGCATTTCCTTTGTTGGGGCACCATGGCCCATTGTTGCTCGCAGAAAGATGCGAATTTTAATTCGATATTGTCTAATATTATTTATGTATGCACGCGCTAGAGAAGTTGACCATTTCAAAGCGTTCCCTTGCACACCCTTGTCGCCCTGCTGCCGCTTCCTCCACGCGAAACCGAACCGTTTGTATCGCGATGAATCGACTGCTGCGCCGCTCTCAGACTTGCGCCCTGAACGCCTGCACGTTTCGTCTAAAGACTGTATTTTATGGAGATATATGCGTTGTTTGGCCCTGGAAAGGCTGAGCAAGCTTGCCGAGACTACCACTCAGAAAATATATTATTTCTCCTGTTTACCATCTTTCAAAAATTCTATGTGTACCGTATAAACAAATTTCTGTCATTCCCGAAATTGATAATTAATTCGCCTCGAACAAAGCTAATTTATCTGAAAACCGAGACTCCGACGAATAAGCTATTATCGCGTATCCACGATGAGGGTTGTTTTAATCCAATTTAAACGACAATTAATTACCGCCAAGTGTTCCCTCGACAGAAGTGGTAGGACTTGCGCGTACGTGGTCGCTCTACCTGGAAATCAATATCAGCCGACATCCAGGTTCACTTGGATCTGCAGTCACAACAGGATGCGCAACAGTTGCGTCCGAACGAAAGAGAGGGAGGGATATAATCGTGGCTGATTTTATTGTTTAACCCGACAACCGATTGAAAACTTCTCGCAACCGTCGTTGTACGGGAGATCATGTAAACAACTGGAGCAAAGCGTATCTAACTTGGAGAAAACCATTCGGCCGAGGAATTCGATATGAACGTCCACCAGTCCAGGGAACTGGGTGCTACGAGATGCAACGTATATCCAGGATAAACGTGCTGTGAAGAGAATTCAGTTGCAATATTTCATCAATATGTCAGAGAAACGCATTTCATTGGGCATCAACGTCAGCATCCTTGTGATTCTAACGATATTCGGAGTGCTACTGTCTTTGCCACTGCGATTGTTGTTGAACACCAACTACGGTAGAAATCAGACTATCTGTGAGAATAATACGATAGAGGCAACGGAAAATGTAACGAGTATCGAGCCGATTGTGCCATTGGATCATCGAAGATTGAAACGTTGCCCGAAATTGCCGTACGAGGATCGTTTGAAGTCGGTTTTTCGTTGCGATTACGACGGAAATTGTACCTATGTTTCTCTCGTGAAGAATGATTTAAAGGAAATTAATAGACAGAAGACGATCGAGGAAGCCGAGAAAACTTCGAAGGTCTCGAAGGAGGTTATCGATGAAAATTTATCGGAGAACACGGAGGAAAGTGTGAAAGATCATCGAATGAAATCGGTCCCGGTTGCTGGACACATTCTCGTGACGATGCTTCTAATTTCAGCGATCGCTGCTCTCGTTGAAGTGCTGAGAATACGTTTCGCTAGAGACAAGGTATTTCAGCGGAAACTATTCTTGCTTTTTTATTATCATCTTGATCAACACACGCCTCATGATATCTCGAATTACGCTTTTTCGTGTTAGAGTACACTTGTAATTGAAATTAGAATATGTTTGCCTATTGATTTGTCATAGTATTCCATATTTTGAAACAAATTAAATTGTAGTTAAATTGATTTATATTTTTATAATCAGAGCGTACAAGAAATGAACCTAAGCATTTAGAATAAATATATCTCTACGAAATCACACAACATAACTCTCAGTTCAACGAAAAGAACTCACTTCACGATCTCCATAATAAATACACCACTTTAACAGATTACATTTTCATAATTACAGTCAAGAAAACAGAAACTATCGTTTCGCAATATTACTAAACCACACAAAAAAGACACTTCTAGAACTAGAGCCCACATGTTACATTAAACAAATACCAAAAAAATAATACAACAACAACCCCTATATTATCAGCCAGAAACATAATCATCAAAACAATTGAAACGTTACACTGATCGACTAACAAAACGATTTCATTCTATGCCACTAAACAACGACACGAGTTATACGAACATGTGCATATATTTTTAAAAAAACGCATAAGGACTCGTCTAAGGCAGGTAGTGCCAGCTCAAGGAAAACGTCCACGGTCGAGCTTCCCGTTCAGAGGCGGTTCATTCCAAGGCAACCAATGAGGAGTCAGAGGTCATTCGAAATACAAGGCATGCATCGATCCGCTTTACGCCTATTAGGTAGCATATAATTAGATCAGCATGATCGTCGAGTACAAGAAACGCACGTAAAACGGATGTACTAAATCGAACCGTAGGTGCGAAACCACCGCCACTTATTCGTCGCTCGTCCTTCCCAACGCAACCCTCTAAGCAAAATTCTGCCTCGTTTAGTGGCACCCCGAACAATTGGATATCACGTCGGCAATCAGCTGAATCCGACGAAGAGATCGGACTTCTTATTAGTGCACTTCATCATCGTACACGTCTGATTCGACGGCATTAAGGTAACGCGACAATTGTATCACGTCGTCATAGATAAACAGTCAGAGATGATTTCATGACATAAAAGTTGTATAAAATAGCACTTGTGGCATAGCAAATTGAAGCTTGGAGCTTCATAAAAATGATCGCTTAATTATACTTATTTCAGTAAGGTCAATCAATCGAATTCTTTGAAAATTTATTCGCGTTAGCACCAACAGGGTACCCGTCTGAGACCAACTGGTAAGTGATTTGTACTAAAAATTTTCTATCATTTGCTTTGGAAGATAATTACTATGAAGCTATTTGTTAGGTTTTATGCATCGCACAACGATCTTGTTCACGATATTTTCAAAGATTCTTAGTATTTCGTGAACCCACCATCCAACTGGACTTCCACGAAATCGTTGTTTCTTCCAGTTCGTATTTTTCAACTCTGACAACTTACTAGAGACTTAATTAAGAAAGAACCGTCTAAAAGTTTTCTTGTTACTAAGATACGTAATAAGGCTGTATGCTAAGTTTTCACAGCACTCGTGACTTCAATGATTTCCATCCCCCATATAAGGTAATTTTTATTTCTTATAAAATTAAATCTCATTAATTAACGTAAAGTAACAGTGTAATTTTTTTTCTATTTTAGATAACACGTCCGTAGACTCTACGTGTCATTAGATAATTGCAAAGATTCGTAATAGCAAATGCAACAACGCTTGCACATCCTTGCTTCTCCATGTTTCTTTCATAATATAATAATATAAAACGGTCGTGTAAAAGTATCGATAAATGAGTGTATTTTCGGAAGAATTATAAATTCTTTGAAGCGTATTTTCATAAAAGTTCTCACACCGTTTTGAGCAGCGAACACTTTAACACTTCTGTGATCATTATCGTGTATTATGTGATATGTACAACGTTAATTATAACTTGTGAAATATATATGTACATATATTGATGTTCAATAAATAAATTCTTTCAAACTCTAGCTACTCATTTCATAGACTATATTCTTAGACTGTATTTTTCAAAATACATTTTCAAAATGTAACGCAAATATTAATTAACACGTTGATTGCCATAGTGAAAATGAACATTTTTTATGAGACATATTGAAGCTCTAATTATTAAGAATGAGAATAGTCAATTTTCAAATTTCAAGCTTTCTATTTACTGTTTAACATTATTTGTACAATAGCAATATTATTTGAAATACTATGTTTCTATTGTTTTCTTTTAATTATTTAAATATATATAATTTTGCAACGCCGGTTACCGGTGAATTCCATGGCATTCAACGTGTTAAAATATTATAATTCAAGTAAGTACTTACCTTGGGGTACATCTTGGAAGAGTCTAAGGAGAATCAGGAAAACCAGGAACAGCCAGGAAGATCCAGAGAGATACAAGAAGAACCAGGAAGATCGAAGGAGATGTAGGAAAATCCAGGAAGATTCAAGGAAAACCAAATATGGCTGCCAGATTCTTGAAATTAAAGAACGAATAGGTTGTAAAAAATATGTAGGGTTATGAAATATTTTATCAATTGCAACAACTCAATAACACGTATATTAAAAGTTTTATAAGTTCTCGTATTATAATGTAACATAAATCATTACTTTTTTCCAATTAAATCATTCAAAACGTGTTCGAAACGAAATTTTCAAATATGGAGTAGCAACGAACGCGAACCTATTATGTATTCAAACATAAGATCGTTCTGTTGCACGAAATTCTTTCGTTTATGCAAAACTTATAAGAAATTACTAAAGTACTTCAAAAGTACTTCAATTTTATACCTTTCCTTCGTAATTCTGTTGCCTCTAAGCTTCTACAATTGTAATTTTTGTCGGAGGTTTGTACAGGTTCGCGCCAAGCGTCCATTTTCCTTGACTACAAAGTCTAGGGAGCGTTGAATCTTCACGATTGGTAGTGTTGCAGCTTAACGCGCGAACTAAACAGGTGTCGCCACCTTCAAGGCCGCCATCCAACCTTACACGGGAGAAACGCGCAGAAAAGTGGAATCATGAATTAAAGGTATCTCGATAAACGGATCGCTTGTTATATCGCGTTAAAACAGTGCTAGCGGTGTTATATCGTCCACGATCTTGAGCCAAAGAACTGTGCAGTAAGGTGAGAAAGGTGGATATTTGTGAGGAAGTGTTTTGCTTGTTGCACAGTTGCCAAGGCGACTACAGTACGTGCGTGCGTGTGCGTGCGTGCTCCAAAAGTGTGTTATGAGAGAATAACGATTATTCTGACAAAGATTCGACAACTATCTTCGCATTAAACGCGATTCGATGTTTGGGAAACGAACGGCCTGAAAACGGGATTATGGACTACCCGGTTTTAGGCCACTACGACCCGTCCGTAGAGGCCACGGCTGAGAGCACCGCTGACGAACAAGAACTGCTTTGTAAGTATTTCCTCTATTGTTATTTAATGTTTCTTCTTTCTTCTAAAGGCATCAGATATCTCATGGCATTAAATTGCGATCACTTCGACCGAAGATTCGAAGGCTTGGAAAGGCGCGAAAACCGTTTCGTGAGACTCGTTGCCTGAATCATGGTGCGCGATCTGGTGTCCTATTATCCGTTAGTATCACGATATCTTTTGTCTCATTAATTCTTGTCCGGCAATCCAACGAACTGTTATTGGCTGCTCCCTCTCTTTCCCTTGTTTTCGAAGCCCGATGTTTAGTTTTGATCAGCTGTTCGGTAACGAATGGCCCAGCAAAATTTACGGGTTATAGACGATAACTAAATCAACCGTGACGTTGCTGTTTTCAACGTGAAAATTCGTCTCCTTTGTTCAAGTAGAATTCATGTAAACAATGATAAGAAACGTTGTCGACGTTAATAATCAGTAACCTGTATACAGTACCATCATGTTATCACAAGTTATGTTTAAACATTTTATCGATTAGCAAACTACAGAGATTTTCAATGTCAATTTCTACATTTTTTCTTACAGGGGAAGAATCGAATTATGTCTTACCTGGAGATGAATATGTACCTGCAGCCGAGCAGTTTGGAGAAGACTTTCTTGGAGCTGAATTTCATGAAACGCGTACTCTACTTGCTGATGGGGGGGATAGATTTGGAGTATCCACTGCCACTTTTGATACCGTCGAAGAACTTATGTGGATGGGGAATCAAGGGGTATTATGATGTTAATTATTATAGAAATATCTAATAAATTATCTGTCCAGTCCTGCTTATTATTTACTTCAAATGGCTCTAGTAATATTTATATGATTCGATGTACCTGATAAACTTATAAGATTGTGAATATGTTTCAATAAAACCAGATTTGAAATAATTATTTAACTGAACAATGCATGGATGAAAATAATGCTTTATAGGGTCACGTAACATCTTATTATGGAGCTGGCTTACAAAAGTACACCTCTTTTCAAGTACACTCTACACAGGAAGTTCGGCATATTCATCCATTAGATGAGGGAATTTTGGTTCTAACGCAAAGTTTGTTGAGATGCCAATTGCGACGAGGCATACCAATATTTACCCATATGTATGTCATTATTGTATTGTTTGTATCAAATAAATGGACACTATCTATAAGTGAAAATATTATAGGTCACCAAATATGATAGACATGCAATGCATGCTTCAAATTTCGCCAACCAGATTACTTATGGGGGGACATCAGGAAAAGATAATCGATTTTAATCTTACCCGCGGAAAAGAGACCGGATTAGTAAGTTTCTTCCTATGCTTGATGAGACTATTAATCCATATGCACATGTTACTATTTTTCCTCTACTTGTAGGTGCATGTAGGGGAAAATGGTTGTGCAATTTTAAGACAGCATAGTAGGCTCATATGTGCTGGAAACCCTGCAGGAAGAATCGATCTCAGGGATCCAAACACGTTATCAATAGAGCATACTTTTGATACCCATAGCGGTTCCCTAAGCGATTTCGATGTTCAGGGAAATTACCTTGTTACTTGTGGTTTTAGTAACAGGTGAGGTTTTAGAATTTAATTAGTATTAAGTACCATGAAATTAATTCTAATCAATTTTATTTATGGGTTTAGCCGCCAGGGCCTATCGGTTGATCGGTTCTTAATGGCATACGATTTAAGACAGATGAGAGCCTTAAGTCCTGTTACAACCCTAGTATATCCTCTCCTATTAAAGTTCCTACCCAGTTATTCCAGTCGTTTAGCGGTCGTATCGCCATTGGGACAGATGCAACTACTTGATACTATCTATGCTAATGTCCAGCCACCTATGACATGCTTGTATCAGGTAAAATATACAGAATGGACTTGGAGAGAGAATTACCAATACATTGTATATATGAACATTTTTGTTCTCATAGGTTGCTACCGGTGGTGCAATGATATTATCATTCGATGTTTCCTCCACGTCTCAATGTCTTTGTTTCGGAGATTCGGCAGGTTCTATACATCTCATGTCTACAAACACGCCTGAGCCTCAGTTCAATACATTTTCTCGGTTAGTAAATACATCGACTTCCAGGAATCAAAATGTATACAGAATGCAGAAAAATACGATTCTGTTTTTATTCATGTAGACCAACAGAATTCGCTGATCCAGTTGAATCATTTCAATGCATACCGTTTGATGATGATATTACACCATTGAGCTCAATACCTATTATCTATACTGGGCATCCACTATTAAGCGATTGGCCAGAAGAGTATCTGAAAAAGGTCTATAGGTAAATATTTAACCAGAAGAAATAATTCAAAACTACAGTGATGTCTCGAATGGCGATCGTCGCTACTTCCGCTTTCATCTCTCTTGAAAGTGACCACTTCCGGTCCCGAGCCGCCGTTAACCTTCGAGGCACTACTGTACATACTCAATGCCATGATTAATTTTAACTTACTAGAAATTCGATACAAGTATCTTTTACATGCTTTTACAGGAAAACACCAGCGATAGATCCGGAAATTCTGCGCACAATGAAGATGCAAGGAACAATAGGTTATGCCCCAAATCCTCAGGCATTTCGCAGAAATCAAGTGAGGAAACAATATTCTCCCACTCTTGTACAATATACTACCCCAGCTCTCCTAAAGCTCTCCTAAAAACCCTCGCTTCCTGTTCTTCCTTTGTATGAGTGTCTCATAATTTCTATTTGATAATTATGTAAAATAAGTTATGCTATTCTTGATGTTTAAATTCCTTATTGCTAGTTGGAACACAACGAATCGTCACTGCCAGTCGTTGTGGATCTCCACAGTTTATCTTTGAATTGTTTGAGTCGTTCTTGAAGAACTTCAATTTTTTGGTTTCATATGAGATGTACAGTTGTAATTTTTAACTGTACATTTCATATTTATTGGCACACTCAGTGTGTTATTATTGATACTTTTTACCTAAGAGGTATATTATGCTCGTGTAGCAATTGATACAATCAGAGTAATGTATTGTAACAAATAAAATTCAACATGGTTGATGCTATTAATTTCGTAGGAAAGCCAAAATAATACGATGTGATTAAGACTGATAACGTTTCGTGATAAACATTGTAGTCCATAAACAACTTGAGAGATCGTGATATATTTTCATAAACTAGTCCACTGTATTCTAATAATTTCTTTTACGATGATGTATGAAAATCTATACTACACACTGAATGTTCTTCTCCTAACTTTAGCGAACATCTTCGGTGATATTATACTATTGTTGTGTTTAGAAAAATGAAGATACCGCAGAAAAACGCGTTTGGTTGATCTCATTAAAGTATAAACGTTTGTAATTCGATTACTTTTTGAATCGTGGAATTTTTTGAAAAAATTGTTCTATCGAATCGAGCATGTTCGTAAGGTTGTACATTATCCAGCATACGTAAACCTATAATTGACCTTTATTTTAAGATTTCATATAATGGCTGTGTAAGTATGCAGTGATTGTATTTGCCTCAACTTCTTCAGAAAGCAATAATTTTCTAACTAACTTTTCATGAATACAGATGTGCCTGTGCGCAAGCAGAAATAATAAACGTGCTCCAATAATGTACATATAACAGCATTGCATAATTTTCAGTATAGTTTAAACATGTTAAATAAGTCTGATTCTGATATATTTTGAGATTTACCCTAAGTACAAGAAACGAACAAATATGTTACGAATAATTTTTGTATTATAAATATATCATTTGCTCGGTGCAAATTTATGAGACTTCATTAAATTCGAGGCTTTAACTTTTAAATAATAAAAGTCTCGAATTTAAAAATCCAAGAGAGATATGCATGCATAATTTATCTTTCTTTTTTTTAAATATGCATTTAAATCGTGTTCGTGCAATGAGAATTAATTATTGTCGAATCTCAACCAGCGTGACGAAAAAAAAAAAAAAATATACCATTACTGCCTTTAATTCCGTTAATGCGTTTCTGTAATCGATGCATTTTTTTGTTCAATGATTTATGCTCAAATGATAGTTTTAGTACACCTAATGCCTATATAGAATATATTTCTCTAAAAATGTAATAATCGAAGTTGTATTTGAGTGAAATAAAGGTTGTAAGACATACTACGTAAGCCTAACTTATTGGCTCGGTCCCACGCGTCTTCAATAGGTATTATTTATTTTTTCACGGGTACAGATTACGTTTGCACTATCCATCGAATTTTATAATGTTTACCGCACCGCGTACAGACCTTCCAATAAAAAAGAGAGTGTACGACAGTTTGAAGAAAAATAAATAATACCTTTTTTACAGATACCTTACAATTTGGAAAAACGACGTGGCGTAGTTGCAAAGCTTTTCGCGGGGGACTCACGGTCCAAAACTGATGACGGCACCTTTGTGGCCATACCTAAACGTTACCGTAAAATCGAGGTGAAATACTCACGTCTCGGTTACGACGAGTTCGATTTCGATCAGTACAATCACACCAGCTTCTGTGGCTTGGAAGCCACACTTCCCAACAGTTATTGCAACGGTATGCTACAGGTAAGCAAAATCCAATCCTCAAGATAATCATTCTTTCAGCATCAAATGACACTTAACTATTTTCTTTTTTTTTTTTATTTTCCAGTTACTTTATTATTGCGAGTCTGTAAGAATAGCGTTGCTGTCTCATTCGTGCCAAAGAGAATTCTGCCTCTCATGTGAACTAGGATTTTTATTCCACATGTTGGACACGTCCCGGGGATTGCCTTGTCAAGCTGCTAATTTTCTTCGAGCTTTTAGAACCGTCCCGGAAGCAGCGGCCTTGGGACTTATACTCAGCGACCAACATCCGGAAGCGAAGAGGAAGACGAACTTGATCAGATTGATACAGGTAGAGTTGTCCCTGAAAGAAATATTTACAAGTTAGGTTGGAGAAATGATATTGAGACTGTGATAAAGGTATTTCACAGAAACGTTTGTGTTCGAATGTATTAATCCTTCTTCGCAGAGCTGGAATAGGTTTATTCTTCATCAAATCCATTATGAGATATTGGAGACAAGGAAACGACAGCAGAAGGAGGAGGAAGCTGCTCGGCTTAAATCTAGTTCTCAGTGTCCACCATTCGTTTACAACGAACAGGATTTTCCTAGTATTCTGCAGGATATTGGTTCTCGGTACAGAAGTCATGACGAAGAGAGGAAGAAAAGGAGGAAGAAAGAAGGGGATGGTAAATATATGTGGATCACATCGAAAGGTAAACACAATTCACGTGTAACCTTTTCATTGGGCACTTTTTGTGTTTATTTTTCATTTTGTATGTGATTGTTTATCCAAAGAATATAAAAAGAAATTTTTGTTTAATGTCAAGAAGAAATATATCTTGATTCCTGTGTTCTTGAGATACCTTATTTTAAGATCAATGATAGACCTTCCGGTTGTTTGTTTAAATATTTTTCTTGTTTTAAACTGATTTTTTTACTTTTTTTTTTATAGGAAAGGAGTATTGCTTTTCGCGAATGCATGGCCTATTATGTAAAAATTCCACGAGTATCGGCAATGCTTTAATTTACAAAAGAAAAAATCCTTTAATACACTTCTTTCTAAATCAAAATGTTTTTAAACATTTTGTTCTTTCTAGTGCATTGCCGATACAAATAAAAATCCTTTGAAACATAGTTTATTTACCGCAACGCTGGTGAATCCCTATAGAAGAGTATTACTTATTTTCTTTTATTACATAATTTTGCAAATAAATATAAATCCATTAATGTCGATTTACTCGATAAAACTGACACCACTATTTATCATGGATAGATAAGAACAACAAAAAGTCTATCGAAGAAAACGAGGTACGAGACGAAGAGACAGAGATCAGTCGTCTATTTGGGTCCGAACAAATGCATATACATCGTTGTCTCAAATGTGGGCAAGAAGCAACGAAACATTCCATCATGTTGCTGTGTAATTTAGTTTATCCAGAATTAAGTCACCCTTGTAAGCCATTTATCAAGCTATACGTGTGCATATCGGTTACCTTCCATCTTTCATCCCCGATTGAAACGAATGAATTTTACCCTTTGTAGCAGAGGAGGTTCCGTTTACGAGTGTTCTTGCCCGCAGTTTAAGACCCGAGAAAATTACACCTGCATGGTGTGACAGTTGTCAGAAATTTACACCCACTCTACAATCTCGACAATTAACTAAACTACCTCAAATACTGGCTCTGAACTGTGGCCTAGATACACAGCAGGTACATGGAACACAAACTTATACATCACCTTATAAACCTGAAGAATAAAAAAATCGCTATAGATTTTCTAATCATTTCAAATCACCAATATTTTAGGACAAAGTGTTTTGGCAAACGCAAATGGATATAGTGGTCCAAAAAGTGTTAAGCGGGAAAGAAAGTAGCCCATCTTCGAGTCCCGTACCTGTTACCGTGAAACCTTGTCGATATGGTAACAACTGCACCCGAATTGGATGCAGATTCAGACACGTTGGTAGAGATTCAGGTACTGTAATTAATTCACACCTGTTAATATTTCAATTAGACAGTGTTCCAGGAACTTTCCATTTGTCTGTTCCACAGAAAATGTAACAACCCCACCAGTTACACCACCCACGGTCTCTTCGACACCTGTCGCCACACCACCTAGTCACCTGTACTATTCTCATTCATGGATTCCCCATAACATTGAAATTTCTCTGAATAGTAACGGTGAATTGAGCGTAGAAAAGATCAACAGTCCGAGGAACGATTACAATGAAAGTAGTAGCAAACCTTCGGAACAGGTTGTAGTAGAAAATGGTCAAGGCGATGGTAAAGATAAGCAAGATTTGGAGGGTTCTCAACAAAATTCCGAGGAGAAAACGGCTGAAAATCACGTTTCTGCTGGGGCGGACACTGGATTTGCGGAAGGATCAGATACTATCGAAGAAAACTCGGTTAAAACTAGTAAAATGCAGTATAGCCTCAGTGCCGTTATTTGTTACATCGATGATAAGAGTAATGAGGATAGGAGGAACATTGTTGCGTTGCTGCGAGTTGGACCAAGTTATCATGAACGATCTACTGGTAGTGCAGTGTCGCAGTGGTATATTTTCAACGATTTCTGGTACGTAACTTGCTTATTTCACCTTTTGATTAATGGTAATTATAAAATCTGTAAGCAGTAAGATGTTAACATCAAAAGTAAGACTTAAAGCAAACACCAAAATTTGTTTTTTTAATTTAGTATATCAGCTGTAACACCCCAGGAAGCCGTCTGGTTTAATCTTGACTGGAAAGTCCCTTGTGTTCTTCATTATACCGCTGTACCATCACCCGAGCCAGTACCTTTCGTCAGTCCCCTTACTTACGACGTATTTGGGGAAGATAAATGTATAGCTCGTAGTGGAGGAACGAGGGGTATCACGTTCACACCATTGACATCCGACGAAATGCCTAAAAAAGGTCTCGAGCAAAAAAAGAAGTTCTTGACAAACTAATTGAAGCGTGAAATACGTATGATAGTTACTGAAACTTTTATTACAGGGGAGTTAGTAGGTATCGATGCAGAGTTCGTTACATTGAATCAAGAAGAATCTGAGCTTAGAAGCGATGGGAAAATGTCCACCATAAAACCGAGTCACATGTCTGTTGCTCGGATAACTTGTATACGAGGGTGTGTATAATTATCGATCAGTTTCATTTTAATCTGTCAAATTTAATAAAATTTATATATATTTTTTTCCGTTCCTTCTCCCTTTTCCTTATCTTCCATAATCTCTGTTTAATATTGCTGATAAATTTTGAAACAGACAAGGTCCTTTGGAAGGTACTCCCTTCATAGATGACTACATAAGCACTCAAGAGCAAGTGGTCGATTACCTCACAAAATTCAGTGGAATCCAGCCTGGCGATTTGGACGCCAACTTCAGCAGCAAACATTTGACGACTTTGAAATCAACTTATCAGAAACTGCGGTTTCTGGTTGATAATGGAATCATATTCGTTGGTCATGGTCTGAAAAATGACTTTAGGTAACCGTTCAAGGCGTGCACAAAGATGCAACATAAAACCAAGTGTTTTTAATACTTTTTGTATTTGAATAATTAATTTTTCTAGAGTGATCAATTTAGTCGTGCCACCGGAACAGATCGTGGACACGGTACTATTGTTCCACTTACCGCATCATCGCATGGTGTCGCTTCGTTTTTTGACATGGCATTTTCTAGGAAAAAAGATTCAATCAGAAACACATGATTCAACTGAAGATGCTCGAGCTGCTCTAGAATTGTATCGTAAATACAAAGAACTAGAGAATTCTGGTAAACTAGCTGAATCTTTGAAGGAGCTCTACAATATTGGCAGTCAAATGCAATGGAAGGTAAGAGGAATTAAACTACTTAACTTTTTTCTTTCCCTTATCCATAAATTAAAAATAGAAGAAAATCATTATTTATCTCCAGGTGCCGGACAGCTGATACGAGGATAATTCTGTCGAGGAGGTACATGATTCAGTCATATTATGTAACGATAATGAAACTTAGATGACTTTGAAGTATAATGTACATTCAATCGCTATACTTCAAAAGACATCATCCGTTCTATCGTTTCGCGACAGAATCATGCGTTACTCCTTTTCAAAACAGGTTTTTCGTGTGTAGAAACTAAGAAAATCCTGAGGGTAAAGTGTGCTGATGTCTCAAGTGTTAAAATGATTACGGGTACAATTGCATTGTCATTCGTGTTTAGTATTCCTGCGACTGTACAACAGAACTCCATTTATTTTTTATAAATTTCACTGAAACCGTTGTCGAACATCATTGACTTTTTAAATGAGCTCCTATTATTCGAACAGAAAATTATTGTAAAAAAGAAAAATTAGTGAGCTCATTATCCATAACGTCTCGGTTTCTTACACGTGGAGTTCTATTGTACTAGTACGTTAAAAAATCATTCACGGTATAAACGTTAATCACAATTCTTTTAGTTAGATCCCGTGTGATCGGTCATCGTAAATTGTGCAGAGATACCATACGAAAATTCTTGTTGATCACGCTTTTTTCTAGAAACGAGTTCGCCATGTCAGTGGCAACCTTGTACATATTGTCCGATAGCACATTAGCGTTTTGAAGAGCAGTGTCGATCCCAAAACTATCCATACGACTACACGTATCACATATTTATGTATTTTAATTTTTTCCATCTTTCCAAACGACAGATAACACACGTGATCCATCCTGGCCGGTAAACTGAGTTACAGTAAATGTATATAATTAATAGTTAGTGTTTCTAGCAATAATTCTGGATGGGGTATTACCTTTACGGAGGTGCACACATTTCATGATTTTTCGTTTTATATATGTATCTTTTCTATAGAGTACCAACTTTTGTACCGTTTTAATCAAACGACAGTTCGCGAGAACGAGACAGAGAGAAAAGAGAAACATTTTTTTTTTTAATAAGATTTACTTCGTCCAATGATGGATTTTCATTTCTGCTCGCGAGATCGTTTTAATTCATTGATCTATTGACGAACAAATCATTGAGAGAACCAAACATTTTTCTAAACGGTCCTTTTCTACGAGACTCTCCAAAACGCAGAATATTTAAACGAAATGCGGTAGTATATTTTACAAAACGATTGTATTCATAGATTATTTTTATATATATTTTATCAATGACAAAAAAAAAATGAAACAAGAGAGAAAGTGTGAGGAAAAATACCGTCAAAAATCTATTGAACGAAACGAGATTATCGAAGCATATATTTTTTTATATATGAACAGATTTTCTTATCGTTTGGTGTATAGCATAACTTACCACATTGACTACAATAGAAGGAAACACAATTTATACAGCTGACGTAAAAAAAACAATGGCACATGTTAATAGTAATTATGCATTTGATTTATGTCCACTACTGTTACGTCATTGTGAATTTTTTAAAATAAACGATAGTATGAACAATTAATCTTCTATTTGTATGATTGAATAAAAAATCCTCCACTTTTTATTTTGTTATAAATTAAACATATCCAGTCTGAAAATAAAATATATCAATCTTCGTATTAATAATATTATATATATATTTCTTTTTTCTTTTAATATTACATCTTAAGTCTGTATATACAAGTCAGTTCTACCTTCCCGTTTTTTTTTTCAGGAATTTTTTTATTCTCTACACAATTATTATTATTCTGCGTTAGCTAGTTTCTCTCTGAACAGTTTTAGTAATACAATTAATAATTTACAAAATTGTACACACATCCGCACGGGGCTTGCCCCGTTCATGTTACGGCGCTCTATCATACGTTACATATACATGTAATAACGTAAAAATTCAATAAATAATCGAAAGTTCCCGTTCTCGAGACCATTTCTGTAAAACACAGAAATTAAAGAAAAATAAAACATTGATCGTCTATCGATGACGACGATGATTGAGATCTGTCAACATAAATCGAATGATTAAGCATTCCCTGACGAAGATCAAGATCTAAAAGTTGTGGTAAAAATATATTTTCTTAAATATTATTTATGGCAGTTTGAACCGTTCTGTAATGAAATGTTTTTTAAAATTAATTCTAAAGATGATCTCATGGGCTGCTAATTAATTTGTCCATTTTCTATTCTAAAATCTTCAAAAACAGATTAACTTCATTATAGAATAAAACTTTAAATCGATGAACGGGCGGTTTAAGTAAGTGTTACAAGTAATTAAAAAAAAGAGATAAAGAACGTAATAAAGGAAAAAGAAGATGTCTCCTGACTAGAAACTTGCATGGTCGAGCTGCAGGAGCTGGAAGAGTATTCTGTGGCAGTAGAAATAAAAATAATCGCATTAGAATCTGCACAATAATCACTCTAGCAGTTTCTTCGTTCTGGCCTGGGGATCAAGGCACTCGCGAATTGTTAATTGAAATTATGCTTCGTTACTCGCCACATTACAGTTCGACGAGCGTGATGTACATACAGCCAGTGCATGGTTCCGTTTCTTCGCGGAAGTTTAAGGCACTTTTTTGCTCGTTCGTTACGATTAATGTCGTTCGACAATATTTTTTCTTTTATATTCGATATGGATTCCACTGATTAATCCTTGTCAAATTAAGTTTCAGTGGTCGTCCCCTTGCTGAAAGTGGCCATTTCTGTTAAGGGGTTGTCGCTCTGGGGCATCGGACGGTCTATTCCTCTTGAAGAACCCGCACTGTGAATAAAAATGACAATTAATTGTGTATATTTTTATTTTCTCATTTTATAAATAAATTTCAGTAAACAAACCTTGTGAAGCAGGAAGATAAGTAGCAACAGGATGATCGTTCCCGCGCAGGCCGAGAGAACCACAACCCATAGCGGAACGACATCCGGTACGGACGGGGTGACGCTTGGCTCGACGTTCGTTTTGATCTCGTGACTCTTAATCACTTGTTCAGCAGGCGTGCCGATGAACGGCTGCTTGGTAACTCGAGCTACCAGCTTCGTGGAAACGCGGACCTTCTCTTGAAGAGCCACTTTCTTCAACGTCCTCGCGTCTACCCTGTACCTGGCTCCGATCCACACTTCCTGGTCCTTCTTCAGAGGACCTAGTACGCACCTCAGCATCACGCATCTCGCTGTGTCGCAAGGACTGCTGGGTTCCTGCGTCCCGAGATCATTTTCGTAATCAGTCTTACCATCGAATCCACCTTCCCTTATCAGAGGATCCTTCGCCAGGTCTCTGGGACTTCTATGAAGAGTTTCGAATTTCCTAAACTCCTTCAAGTCCACCATGTCGCTCTCGCGTTTGAACCTGGTTCCATCGTTTGGAACATTAGTCACGGTGTCTTCGTCGAGGCTTTCGCGATTCTCCCTTCCGTAAACCCTACTGGTCACCCTCCTGTCCTCTGTCCTCCTCTCTTCGTGGGAGCTACTGTACCTAGCCTCGTATTCTGATTCAAGATCAGTATGATTAGATCCCTCGTTCCAGGTCCTGCTGTAGTTATGCGAACTTGTGCCCTGCTGATAACGTGGATCACCTAAGTTAATCGTCCTCTCCTCGGTGTAGCTGAAGGAACCTTGCAGAGGAAACCTGCGGCCATCTTTCAGAACGATGAACCCTTTACCAGTGGAGTCTATCAAGAGTTCACCTTCGATCCGCAAGAATCTACTGTCCCTGTGCTGGCCCTCGGACATGTAGCTCTGCCCTCCGTAGCGATCTTGAAGAGGGAACGTGGAGCCATCCTGGAACTCTATGTATTCTCTATCAGCAGAGTTCCTGAATCTCCCCATAAACTGTACGTAATTTCTACCCTGTCTATTCTGTAACTCGTAACCGACTGACTTCGACAGAGATCCGAATAATTGTTCCAGTTCCTGTTTGGAGCTACCGTTACGTAACTGGAAGCCGAATTCTCCTCCTCTGATGGTCTCCTCCCGGTCACCAGTGATGAATCCCTCCTTGCTACCATAGCTTCCTGAAGAAGTACTAAAGCGTCTTTCCTGCTCGATTTTGTACGCTTCTTCTTCTATTCTTCTTCGTTCATCCTCCTGTCGTCTTCGAATCTCTTCGTCCTGTTTCCTGCGTTCGTCTTCCCGTCTTCTCAGCTCCTCCTCGTGCACCCTCCTTCGTTCTTCCTCCTGTCTTTCCTGGTAGTACAGGCGTTCCTCTTCTTCTCGCTGTCGCTGACTAATCAGCTGCTGTTCTTTCTTCCGTTGACGTTCTATCCTCGTTGCTTCCTCTTCTTGCTGACGACGTTGGTACTCCTGTTGCCTCAGCAACTCCCGGTACCTCTCCTCGCTCTCTGACGAGGAGACACTGTGACCTCTGGACACCTTGATCTCACCCCATCGGTTTTCACCTGCTTGATTCGTGGGACTACCATAGGGTTCCTCAGGAACTGGAGTTCTTGAATTCAAGCTATCGTCGCTGCTATGGAGAACGCCCAGAGTTCCGGTTTCTCCATAGCCACTGGATTCTGTGTGGATAATCGCGCCTCTGTTAGCAGAGGTCAAGTCCCCAGTGCCGATGGAGCCGGTTCCAGAACTGTTTTGCGTGTACGTCGTGACGAGGACGTCTGGTTTATTTCCACTGTCTGATAACTGTATCCTCCTAGTCTCACTAGTGACGACGTTCGATGACGAAGAAGACGAGTGACGAGATTTCTGGATGCTCGAACTGTCTCCAATGTTTATTTCACTTTCTTCTCTTTGACCGAATTTGTTTTTGTCCTGATCGAAGCCTCTTTGCACATTGATCGTTCCGCCTGATTGGGACTCGTCCAGGATCACTCCTGAAGGGTCCGAATGATGGGAGTAAATCCTTCTGCGTTGGTCCAACTGAAATAGATGAAAGATTTCAGACATTGTTTAATTACATAGGATACTCGATGCATACCTTCAGACTAAGATAATTTGCATTCGCAGGTTCGCAGGCGATTGGTCCAGACGTTTCCGGTTGCTCCAGCAGATAGAGCAATTCATTTCCAGCCAGCGTCTGAGCTGGCCAAATGAGGAAGGCTTCCGCTTCGATCACGTCTGATGGTCCCTGATTACGGATCGTGTAATTATGCGTCATGGCTGGCCCGAATTCAGTTTCCGTGGTCGCATTAGTCTCGCTGGTATAATTATCTGGGTTATAATACAAATCCTTTGGTTTGCTTTCACCATCTACTCGGAGATCGGTCTCGATCCATATGGGAAGCTTCATGGTATATTTATTATCTTCAATGGTCCAGGAATTCTCCGGATTGGTCGTGTTCACGTCCATTTCGAATTCATAGACGGGTTTCATCCCGTGCGAAGTGACTGGTTGCAGAAGGACCTTGAACTTGATCAACCCATTCTTCTGCAACGGATTGCCAATGTCACAGCGAAGGGTGTTGTTGTTCGACTGCTTCGGTGCTGAACATTGCACGGGTACCCCCATGGTCTCGATCTTCTCCACCTTGATGTAATCGATACCAGAGGGTAACTTCAGGTTGTACGTCGATTCAAACGCGTCCTCGCCCATGTTCTGCACCAAGACATTTAGCTCCAGCCGCTTGTTAGATCCCAACAGGTACTTGTGCACGTTCGACGTCACGTTCAGCTGCAAGTCTGGGATGCACACGTTGTCGGGGCCGCAGTTCTTTCTGATAGACAGAGAGTCCTTCCTGGATGTCGTCGAGCCGAGGATCGGGCGCAGGGGGACTCTGGGGTCCCTCGGCCTATTGTCCTTGATACGCTCCTCGTCGAGACTCATACGCATCTCCGCGTCGAGGGACGTCAGTTTGTCGCGAATGTTAGGGGTTACGTACACCTGTATTGAAAGCAATTTTTAATAATTTTCAATTTGATGATATTGTTGAAAATAAGAGTACAATTTACCTGAACTGTACGACAGAATTCTCGGTCCTGATCCACTGTGATGGTGCGATTCAAAATGTTGCTTCCCTCCAGCTCCAGGAAGAACAATCTAGGACTCTTCGTCTTCTTCACGTCCAGTACGTATTGGATGTTGAAACTGTGCTTCGAAAAGACACCCTCCCCGCTGTATTTAAAGCAAGCCCTCAATGGGAGACATGTAACCCTGCTTCCATCGGAGAGAGTGCAATTCCTGTCGTCCAAGGAGATCAACTTCGACTCTAATCCAAACGACACGAAGGAATCCATTTTGATGACCGGTCGAGATCTGAAGAAAACTGCTGTGGCAGAATCGTAAGCGCCGACTACCAGATCTGGATATTGATTCCCATCGAGATCAAGGCCACCGGATACCGAAAATCCAAAGGTATCCACTGGTATGTCGAGGTTCTCAGCATGGATCACCTGGGAATATTTCTCCAGGACGCCGGTTGATGAACCGTGATAGATGTACACGGCTCCATGACCACGGAGACCACCGTAAGGAGCACCCACCACGAAGTCGCCGTACCCGTCACGGTCGATGTCCCCCAGAGAGGCCAGTGACAAGCCGAATCGTCCGCGGTTGCTCTCCCCGTCCCTGGATAACGATAAGTAATTATCGCGAGAGTTCAACGATCTGTGTGGTCCGTTTTTGTTTGATCGTTGAGATCTTTCTGAATGAAACTTTTGAATGAGAGGGAAATGATGATACTGATTTTTATTGTCTTCAGAGTAGTGCTTAGGATTTTTGTGCACGATGATGCATGAGAGTTTTTTAAAGTTTGAACTACAAATCTAATGAACAAATTTTAGATTTATCTTCTAATAATAATATTGCACTTACATACTTTCTTATACAGAATGTCTGAAAGAATCGGTCTACGTAAAGAAAAGTGCATGTGCATCAGATAAGTGCATCGCAACAGTTGATGTGAAATATTTCCCTATCTTTTCTTTTTTCAACATTTTACCCTAATACTTTCTTATACAGAATGTCTATAAGAATCGATCTATGTAAAAAAAAGTTAAAAAATCAATTTCTAAAAAAAGTGCATGTGCATCGGGTAAGTGCATCGCTACGTTCGATTTGAGATATCTTTCAAACTATTCTGTTTTCAACATTTTGCCCTAATACTTTCTTATACAGAATGTCTAAAAGAATCGATCTATGTAAAAAAAAGTTCAAAAATCAATTTCTAAAAAAAGTGCATGTGCATCGGGTAAGTGCATCGCTACATTCGATTTGAGATATCTTTCAAACTATTCTGTTTTCAACATTTTGCCCTAATACTTTCTTATACAGAATGTCTATAAGAATCGATCTATGTAAAAAAAAGTTCAAAAATCAATTTCTAAAAAAAGTGCATGTGCATCGGGTAAGTGCATCGCTACGTTTGATTTGAGATATCTTTCAAACTATTCTGTTTTCAACATTTTGCCCTAATACTTTCTTATACAGAATGTCTAAAAGAATCGATCTATGTAAAAAAAAAGTTCAAAAATCAATTTCTAAAAAAAGTGCATGTGCATCGATAAGTGCATCGCTGCACTTGATTTGAAATATTTCTCAAACTATTCCGTTTTCAACAATTTACCCTAATATGTACATATTGTATTTAAAAATAGGAATGAAATACCTGGTATCAACTTTGCGGAATTTTTCAGGTCCAGTGCCTTGATAGATAACATACACCCTTCCGGTCTCGATGGTCATTTCCGGGTTATCTGGTACAGTGTACATAGGCGCACCAACTATAAGATCGTCCAACCGATCTCCATCGATATCACCGGAAGCGACAGCGTAACCGAAATACGCTCCCATTTGTTCGCCAGTAATATTACGAGGATTCGTCATGTTCGAGGTGAAAAGAATAACCTGCAATTAAATTTTCAATTAAATAATATTCTCATTAATATAATTTCTGAAGAAAAATTATTTTCTTAAAAGTTTCTCTCCGAGAAAGCAACAAAATCTTCCTCGTCACGACATCTTTGATAGAAGAATTAATTTCAACCGGTGGCATTCTCTTTTCTCTATTTTCCTTTACAATAATGTGTTAATATTTCATGAGCATACTTTGCCGAGAAGATCAGAGCCACGAGGTACACCAACCGCGGTACCGCTGTCACCGTTTCCAGTAAAGTCACCGGTCGTGACGGAGTAACCCATGTAGCTATCGTCCTCTGTGGCTGGCCCTTCCTTCGTGAACATTATTCTCGAACGACTGTTCAACGGCTGTGAAAATGCTTGGCCTGTAAAGTAAGCGGCAATCGATAGAATCCAAGCAACCTGAGTATTTCGACACATACTTTCCCAAACACAATTCCGTTTCCGACTGCGATCCAGGAAATCGAATTGAAATCATTTCACTATTATTTTGATTATTAATTTTCAATTAATCTACACCATTTTCGAAATCGCAGTCGGAGAACGTTTGAAACAATTACACGCTGGGTGAATCGTTAAGCCACTTTCTGATTATTAATTAATCTAGCTTCTAAGCGCATCTCTATCCATGAGGTCGCTGGTATTATTCCGTTCAGCGCTACTGCCAGGCAGCTGTAAATAAATAGCGTGGCTAGTACGATGTTTTCATTTCAGCTCGATTAGGTATTACTCGTACAGCCTGGCTTCGGTATTATTCTGGCTGTGGCCGCAACGCGAAGCTGCAAGAAGCGGGCCTACACCTGTTAAACACAGCCACCCTCGACTCACCTGGCAGTAATTAACAAACAGTAGCACACGGTGAATTAATCGTCAATCGGATATTAATCACTGAGGTAAGGGAGGCTTCTCGGGCCTCGAACTGTCAAGCATAGAAGAATCACGTAACTTGTTCATTTCTATTATTTTCATTGTTCAAAAATCGAAACAAAGGAACACAGAAAACTATCAACAATGAAAATAATAATAAAATGTTACGTGACGCTCTCTGTGTAATAAGCTAATTAGCTAATTAGCCAACGTATCGTACAGAGAATCTCTTCTTCTTTTTACGATGCTTTTTAGCGTGACAGTTGTGCGTGGCTTCGTATTATTAATATCACAGGCGTTTTGTTAATCGCGGTGAAACCGTATGAGTGGAAGCCGGATGAATATGTAATTACTGGAAATTAATCAGGGCCACTGCCAAGCAAGTGTGAGGAAGATACGAAAATTGCGATGGTGTCCGTTTGCTTTGGATGGTATTTAAACACCATCAATGGTGGATCGACATCTTTATTCAGGATGAAGCGTCTAGGAAAATAAACTGAAGTACCTTCGTTGCTTTTTAGATTAAAATTGCACGCATTCAAAGTGAACGACGCGAAGGATTATCAGAGTCAAAATATTTCAAACGCAAAGAAAGCAACCTAATTCAAACCAGATAATTTCTTCAACTAAACTCATCCGTTTTAATTACACTTTCGAGCCGTATGATTTAATTCTCGATTATATACTTATCGGTTCATGAAAGCAACGAAGATATTCAAGGCATGAAAAGTATTCGTTATTAGACGCTTCGACCCGTCAAGTTTCATAGGCTTTGATGAGGAAATCGTCTTCGAGCGTCAAGCAACACTTGTTAATGGGCGCCGTCGTTAACAAAATGGCAGCTGATTAGAGGTTTCAAATACGGATGGGGGTACGGTGGGGCTTGTTAAACGACGGCGTTTCTGTTCATTTTTTTTTTTCTAGCCTGTTTGATTAAGGACGCCTGCAAGTACGCGGTACCTGATGCTTCTGCTTCGGGGGTGAATAACATCGTCGCTAAGAACCTCAACCTCATAGCGGTGCTGATCGAGTATATCTGACCTGTAATCGTTTAACGAAACTCTCTAAATTTCATAGAAAAGACCCACAGAACACGGGTGTGTCGCGATATTCGTTTTGGTGTTGCTGTTCCATCGCCCAGGCGTTATAAAAGCTCGAATTCCGTTCGTTCAATTAGCGGCCCAATTTTCACCGTCCAATTAGCGGGGATTGATTTAATCGAATTGCAGTTCTCGCTGAGAATTTTGATAAGCCTGATTTGCATTTAGGGATTTTGATCGTTGCTTGCGTTTATTACCAACCTCTCGTGGCTGAAGATTTGTACAGAATTTAGATAAATAGTTGCGAGAATAATATTTTAATTACCGAATTATCAAAGAATCATTTAGATCTCGAAGAAGCTGATTGATATTCTTCAGCTTCTTTGAAAATTCAAAAATAGGATAGATAAATGTGTATTTATATTTACAAGTGTCTTTTTTAACAAGGTGTCACGTTTCAAGGTATCGTCGATTATGAAATTTTCGACCTGAATCGAAACTCCGAGACGGTGAACCGAGAAGAAATCTTACCTTGCCAGTACCAACTTCCTGGCGCCCCGATGAAGAGCCTCTCACCGTTCTGAAACGAATGGAAAGGTGTGCCATTAGAGAAATTAATCGACGTCAAATAACTAACGGTGGGAAGCACTTTACTATGCTCGTTTTTATCAGTGAAATTTATTCGGTTTCCCCTTCGTTTCCGTTCGTCTTTACATTTCTTTCACCTGCAGCCGTACCTCAACTTCAAAAGCAAGGAAATTGAATAAATTTACAAGACGATCTTTAACTGTAGCTATAAATTTTTGAAAATGATTTGAAAAGGAATTTCAACGATACAAGGAACCCGTGATAAAATCGAGTAATAATCAATTTATCAAAGTTAATCGGAAAAAATTTCCTCGATTCGTTCTTATGCATTGGAAAGTTGCAACGTATCGGCAGGCGCGTGCGGGAAAGCAGCGGAACAACGGTCGGGATTTTTGTCAGCCGCGGGCTGTGCAACGAGGAAACGGACGCACCCACGAAAGTTTAATTTTTCTTTAATTCAGAAGATAATAGCGGAGATAAGAGACGGCAAACTCGCGCCAGTTCGAGACGCGATAAATCAGCCTCTCGTACGTATGCCAGCCGCGGCTTCTATGCGCCGTGTTGAGCGCACAAATGCGTCGAGCATGTTAAATCCGCTTAGATCCTGCCCTTTGCGATCCAGGTCTATGTAGAAAAATCCTGAGTCAATCGTGGGATTTTACAATAAAAAGAAAGGAATAAAAATGCACCCTGAATTATTATTTCACATTGTCGGCGGGGTTCGAAGTTTTCTAATTCTCAACAATCTTCCTCGAGCATCTTCATAAAAGCAACGTGTAACGAATTGCGCAACGCTATCGACGTCTATTTACGACTATATGCCAGCTACACTGTTATTTTAGACCCTACAAGCAACGACGAGCGTGCGCGAGACGAACGGTCAATCAAAGGCCAATAAATTCCTCGGCTGTAACGTTGAATCGGCTCAAGAACCTGTCGCAAAGGCAGCACCGTGATAAAGCAACACTCATCGGCCATGTTCACACACGCTCCATCGACTGTGCACTTAATCGGTGCATGAGTTGCTCGAGTGCCACTCGAAATCATCGGCATACCTTTATTGCGGTTAAACCCTTCTATCGTTCGTTCCCATGCGTGGAAGAAACTTTTTCACCAAACTTTTACACGTCCGACGTGTACAGTCTTATACTACTTACGACGAAAAAATGGAATTTTTTATGAAAACCGCAGTCATGCATTTTTATATTAAATTTCAAATTTCTTTTATTTTTGACTGCAGAATAAAATCGTGTATCTTGAAGAGACAACCTGTTGCAGCATATGTACATCCTCTAAATTCTAAACAGTAATTTGTAAAAACTGAAATTTTTTATGAAAACCGCAGTCATGCATTTTTATATTAAATTACAAATTTCAAATTTCTTTTATTTCTGACTGTAGAATAAAATCTTGTATCTTGAAGAGAAAACCTGATGCAGCATATGTAATGAAATAGAATTGTTACATCCTCTAAATTCTAAACAGTAATTTGGAAAAAAAAGCTCGTTTTACCGGCTCGATTCCGCCTTAGTCTCATTCATATTGCATGATATTATCGTGAATCGTGCTCGTGCATTCAGCTTCTTGCGATCATTCACGTACCGCGGACCGTTGATTAATATGTATGCAGGACATAATCTCTGCCTACTGTTAGATAAGACTGTAGGAGGTTCACCGTTACAGCCTGTAAAATGTAAACGCATCGTGTGCAAGGAACATGTCTTTACGAGCCTATTGCTCTTACCAACGATGCTGACGAGAGTTGCATTCATCAACAGACGTGTAATGGAACGTTAAGTTTCAATAACCAAGGGTATTTTAATGAAACACTATAAATTAGTCGAAGCGATTGCTACCTGGATCTGGTATTATTTATGAAGTAGAAAATGGAAGATGCGTTAAATTATCAGTAATCTCCTATAATTAATAAAACGTACTGTTGCAATTCTTGTGTCACTTTATACAAATTCAGTAACTTGTGATACTAAATGAAATGCATCACCAAAAATTGAAATGTTAAAAGGATTAAAATGCAACGAAAATTAAGGAGATAACAGTGACCTTTTACGACACCATTCCCTAAATCGAATCTAGCGAGAAGTCTACGACCAACTTGTTTAAATATCACCGAGATCAAAGTGTTAATCGTGGTGCAATGTTGGTATGCTTACTCGCGATGCACCTAAGCGTGCAGTCCACCGCCCACGCACGCACGTGGTGCATAGAGCGTTTTGCAGCGATAAAAAACACGGATTCCATGGATTAAATGACCAACAAGAAGCATGGAAACGCTGACAGAGATTATAAGAAGACGCGAGCAAACGAAGGGGAAAGTTATTGCCTGGTTGGATCTGACAGGGACATTTCTTGAGAGAACGATAGATAAATGAACAATTTATTGAATAAAATAAGAACGAAGAATAATCAAATCAATGACTCCACGTTTCACGTACTTAACCCTTTCTTCGTTTCGAAATTTAAACATCGAGCTATCCATAAAACCGGAAACAAAGCAGCAGAAGGAGAGTACATTTCCTACGAAGTAGGACGAGGGTACGGCGATATGGTCGCGAAAATGTGACGTCCCCGACCGGATTCCCGGTTCCGTTGCGGCGAAAGGGCCGTGTCTAGTTTCGTTTTACTCTGCTTATCATGAGAAACGGCGGCCGTTTATAAAACAATGCTGCCGCTAAGGGAGGAGAAGGAAAAGGTGGAGGAGGAGCGGCGCGTAGGTGGCCTGCTCGCAACGCAGGCCGACGGTGAACACGGAACACCGTGACAGAACGAAATGTCCGTGCCTTAAATGGCCACCTGAGACTCCCCTGTCGTTGCTATTGCTGTTCGCCGCTGCCGTGTCGCGAGTGCCCTTTTTCACCATCCCCTTCGCCCGTCTCTTTCCACGCGTGTAAGCGCCTCGAACAAGCGTGCGACGTCCGGGTGACAAAGGGCCCCCGTGACTTTTCGCCTCGTTGGACCAGGTGCGAATCGATCGCTTCTTAATCGACCGGAAGCCAGCTAATCGACTTTCCGATGGCCGATTATTGACTGAGAAGGGACAGAGACGTTTTGTCGTTTCATGATTGGTAACTCAATCTAGATTTTACCATGGACACATCATTAAGGAATTTTATATTTTATTATTATAGTATTCGATGATATGCGTTAGCAAAGAACGTTGAATTCGTAATGTACATTACGCAAGTGCATAGGGAATGCAACGTAAACTGCAGGAAGAATAATAGGAATGCATTTTCACTGCCCTCTGATAAGTAATCTTCGCTCCATTAGAATCCATACGATCCTCGTAACCAGTGCTGTGTTACAGACGACAGGGTTCGCGCTGTAATTCTGTCGGATCGTAGAGTTTATGCTGTTGAGTCACTGCATTTGCATTGGGTGCTCCTTTCCAGCACCCTATGATTCTTGTAATGAAGATTTATATAATTGAAGCGGTTCATGCAGCAATGTTGGGGTTTTATTTTCAGAATTTATTATTTATTTTGAAGATCTACCGAGCGTCCCATTAATTTTCCAGGCCAAGCAAGAACCATCACGTCCAAGTCCTCGAGGCTATCGGTGGAACATCTCGGTTACGTCAGTGCATCGCAAGCGCATGCAGTCTCTGTATGCAGCGCAGTGGCGCCAGGACGGTCCACTTTAGGGCCCGCTTTTATATTTATTGTCCCGCAGAAATGTTATTATTTGTGAGCAGGCATGCCGATCCATGCGGCGATTCGCACGGTAAGCGAACAATGGGCCCCCTCTTCGTTGGCCAACAATGTCAAACGTGCGACCAAGTCACGTGTACGCCCAGCGTCCCGATGCGCTCTGCCTGCATGGGTGCAATAACCGTGACTTCTGTGTTCCGGCGCCATCCGACGAACCATCGAGACCTTTTCTAAGATAGAACATTGGAGGTGCTCTAAACGAAATTGAAGCCATAAATAGGAGTGTTGAAAGTAATTACTGCGGCCAACGATGGGAAATTCCATGGTCATAAAGCAATAAAATGACCTTTTTGCAGACTAGACGTTTTCTTTAAAATTTTCTCAATAATTTGGGAAATGGCACTTATGGCATATCAATTTAGAACATAATGAAAATGATTGTGGTAATCAATATTCTTAAAAATTGCCAGTTCCTCGTTGGAATAAACAATGAATCGAGCAATTTAAAGTCTGCAACCCCGTGTCCGTAGGAACGTGATACAGCGAAGGTATTAGCGAGCCAGGTAGCCAAGCAAATACGTGCATTTGTCGAGCGGACTCGTACGACACGGCCGTACACAGAAGCGGTCTGGAACAGGCTTTACGGGAGGAGAAACCGACACGATGTACCCCCTACGGAGTAGCGCTGCCTCGATGCTCCTACACGCGAAAAATTTGCAACCGAGACAATGGCGGTCGTATTCTGGCCGGTCTACACGAAACACGAACGGCACGAGTTGTATTCTGGCGCCGATCGCGAGGCGCAGGAAACGGCCATACGAGATTGAAATATAACCGGTCGCTCAAATATGGATGGGAGCACGCTGAAATTTATGCCATCGGTCCCGTGTATTTACGTATGTATGCATGTACACGCGTATACCGGACCGGCCAATAAGTTCTCCGACGACTTTCGCGACTTCTCAAAGAAATCGGCAAGCATTTATGACGATTCGGTATAATGAAAGTGAAGTAAAGGTAGTCCGAGCTCGATAGATGTGAGGTATAGAAGACTATACAAAAATTTGAAAAAATATTTTCTTGGGTATTTGATTGTTAAGGAAATTAAAAATTCCACTGTCAAATCCTTTAATCTTATAAGGAAAGAGATCGATGGAAAACAGATTTTCCTGAAAATTCCAGAAGATGTCATCTCCAAATTTAATTTAGCAAAGCAGTAGCGCGCGCCTGTCATGATTTTCCTTTAAAAAGTTTACATAAGGAATAAACAACGATCCGAATCGCTGATGGCGTAGGCGTAACGAGAAATACTGTTAAACAGTAGATTGATGGTTCGAATCTCGCTGACGATATTTTTTTTTTTTTTCTTTAATTGATACCTACCTCAATTTTTAGCCTAAAATATATGAAATCTGTACCAATGAACAATTACTTTTAGATTTTAGATAGAAAATGCATGTTTTTTGTTCGTGGGCATTGGGAAAAAAATCGAACATAAAAATAATACAGAATGTTATGTTGTGTTTGTGTTTAGGTGCACTGCTTTCTAATGAAAGATAAATAACTATCAAATTCGAATCTAAGATGATTTCTCGAAACCGGAAACCTCGTTGGGGCATTGAGATTTCACGAAAGGACCTCCCCAGAGTTATTTTCGAGCCGACGAACGGAGGATACAGGCTCGTCGAAGCAGAATCGATGCGAGTTCCGAGTCGTATAGATCGATATCGCTTGGATATCAATCGATCTTGACTAGATCCTCTGTAGATCGGGGGATAACGCGCGGAACCAGGTACAACAGAGGTAGATACCAGAAGCGGCGGTTTAACGCGAAGATCGATGGTCGATTGCATACTCAATGGCGTCGAGGAGGCTTCTAAATCACTGGCCTCGAGATTTAGTGCACCGGACTGACTCCGGGAGTTGCAGTTTACTTGATCGGTTCGAGAAAATACTTTGTGTCAAGAGGAAATCGAAATTTGCCTAATATCTTCATCGAGGATTTTAAAAAGAAATTATGGGTAGGAAAATTAAGAGTGTGCCGTTGAAATTAGCATAAAAATGGGAATGTTTTAATCATGAAGCAGAAACGTGTTTGGAAGATAAAATAAAAGTAAAGACACAATTTCATAATTAACGTAATTACGACTAAAAGGCGAAGAATTATTTTATAAAATTCTGAAAGACCTCCGCAGAAATCTTCCTAAAGTCCTGTCATCGAAGAAGGGAGCCGTACGTCTTCATCCAGGGTTAAACGCCCCATTAAAATTCGCCAGCGGTGGCCAGCTGTTGGCGAACGGGAAAGAAAAATGGAAAAGGAGCAAATGGAGGTGGGTAAGGATCGAATTTGCCTAAAATCATTGCGCCAACGTCGTTTCACGACTGACCGTGGGTACCAGTCGACGATTGACCGTTCGCGGATCGCGGGGGTGGGGTATTAACATTGAATGCTGAAGTTAGAAGCAGCCAACGGGCCGCAGCATGCATTAAACATCTGCCATATAGCCGGACAATTCTGAATTATACATCCCCGGCAAGATAGCCGGCTGAGTGGCCGTGGAATTGTCCCACTATTTCTTTGCCGGCAATCGAACCTGTCCCGCTGCGAGATAACGTTACTCCCCTGTTCGTGGATTGGTGAACAATTCCTTGCGAAGGAGTTTCTTGCTAGTATTCGGATTAGATCCGAGTCTCTGGGTCACGCGGTTCAGGAAAAAGGGAGCGAAGGATGTTAAGAGCTGTAGTTGCAAGAAATGCTCTGATTATTCTGGTTCGGTGCCCTCAAAATGAGAACTGACACCTCTTTTACAAAAAATTATTGTATAAAATATAATATACACTCCCACAGATTTCCAACAAAAAAGAAAAAGAAGAAATATATTCTTAAAGACACGTCAGTTTTCCAAAATCCTGCAAGATTAACTCATCCCCAACGAAATCAGAATCTCCCGGTCGATCTTCGACCCTGAAGAACGTATTCTTCATACGTTTCACGTTTACCATGTCCCATTCGTATCTCCCTTGGAACAACAGCGAAATAAAACAGACGTACCAATTTCGAATTCGTCGTGCCTATTGGCCCTGATACTTATCGGGAGTCAGAGCAAACAGAGGGCAGAGAAGAAGGTATCACCCGAGGATCGCGCAGGTGCATCGAACGTGTTTGCGCCCTTTAGGTGTTCGCCAGCGAGATGCATCTCTCTGTTGGAAGGGAATCGTTTAAGAAAAAAGGAAGGAAAAAAGAAAGTTGGCCGACGCGTACGGTCCATGGGCCATCGGTCCTCAGGATCTGCCGACGGCCAGAAAATCGAGCTTTCGACAAGACAATCGTATAGGAGAGACCGCCGATTGCCTCTTATACCCTCGCATGCACCACGAATACGAATGCGGAGGTGCGTAAGGTAGGAATTCACATTCCTGGCCATATTCGGCTCTCGCCGACCCCTCGTGTCGCCTCTTAACTCTTTCAGGACGTGGCAACCGCCAGGACACGTGGGGGTTACCGTATTTATATCCCCCGTGGGCCTCTGTTTACTCGTCGACTTAAAACAGTTAGACCACGCTAAGGGAAAGCTCGTATTTGGACTCGCTCGTTGACTTCAATAGTTTCGAAGACTGAATTTTAATCCCCTTACCACGACCCTCCTACCTTTCTTGTTCTTTAACTCTCTGGTTCTCTTTGATTGTGGGATTTCTACGGCGTGTGCCGTCTTTGGACCGACATTCTTTATAGATTTTTAAGGTAGATCAATTTTAAATAAAAATTCCTTGTTGATTAAAAATAATTTTGTTGAATTTTTGGAAATATAGTAAGTTTGATATTTTTCTTTTCCTTTAGACTTACCTTGGACATAGAAGCGCCCAATCCAGCTTGACACGAACCCTGCCTGTGGTAACCCCAGAACCCTGAAACGGAAACACGCAATTATATCGTATCGTCCTTCGCTACTCGAAACAGAGACATCATATCTCGGTCGTTTCGTTTGAACGGACCCTTGCCCACGTAACGGGTGCCCTCGATAATTGAGAACGTTCCTCGGGCCGACCCTTCGTAACAATTCACGCATAATTGCATTGGATAAATGAAAGATGATTCGGTAGCGATTTAACCTGTTGACCGAATGTCGTGTTCCTTAATCGTTCTGTCAGACGTTGAAGATTTATTTCATTTGTTTTATTATTGAAAGCACTCGGGAGAATAAATTGCACTCTTCAGCTTCTCAAATTCCAATCTATAAATTCCTCTGTAAATATTTTTAAAAATTCAAATCCACGCGCTCGACGCAGAGCCGGAGCTCAGTTGTTTCCAGGTTTTCAAACGTTTCGATCGAGGTTTGTGAATTTCTACGCGTTTATCGTCTCGTCTCGTTGGATGAAGTATAGAAGGAAACGAAACCCGCGCGATTTTATCCTTTAAAAGAGAAAAAGAAGGCGGAATTCCGCGATGGAACTTATGCTGATGTCAGCAAAGGTGAAACATTTAACGCGCGCATTCGCAGACGTCTTGTACCGTGACACGGAGGTCGTATGTCGAGTTATCGACTAGGAAGTCGAGTTAGGCATCGCTTTAAAGGCCTATCGCCACGCACTCTTGCACATGTTCGAAAGGAATACGTGTATGCATCATTAATCCTGGATCGATCTTGCACCGTGACGCATTCGCGATTCGTTTGCCTCGATTCGAACTATCGATCCATCGGTTCCCCGTTCGAGGCTCTCGTACGGTTTCCGAGAAACTGCCTCGAGCTTCTCCTACTTCGAATAAACTTGGATTCGATTAAAATCAAACTTACCCGCGGGCAAACCTTCGGGTAATAATAATCGAACGCGATTGGAAAATTTTAAGAAATTCAATTTTGAAAAATTTAATTTTTAATAAAACTCCTAGGATTGTTTTTGCGCTCGACGGTACAATTTCATTTTCCACTGTTCTCCTTCTTTCCGCGTGACGGAGACAGCCCCTGAAATTATTACTGGGAGCCCAAGGCGGCGAAGAAACGCGGATATTTCTACGATTGCAAAAGGGCATTCCTGCAGGCGGAAAGAGCAGATCACCGTGCTGAAGAACAGCTATAATAACCCCTCGGTTTTTCTCGGCGACACGTAATTGCCGCCACGGCACGTGAAATAGCGTATCAGTGGCGGATAAAACGGTCTCTGTCAAACTCGTACGTACAAAGCCGAGCGGCTCGAACTGGTTCAGGTTGGCTGAAAAAAACGGGAAATTATAGGAAATCTCCGGGCAAACCGGGAACTGCGAGAAAAATCGTCATCGCAGGAACAACGCGCGAAACGCACCGATTGAGAACGAGAGAAATTGATAACCGTGGAAAAAAAGTCCGTCGTGTTCGATGAATTATTTATTGATCGAAGATGGAATACAATGCACTTGGCTGCCGTGACTGTTTTACGGATTAATCTGGATGGGAAACGTGGAGGAACGAGCTACTTTGATGATAATCTACAATGTCGAAGAAACTTGTACGAAACGGTGTAGCTAAAATTCTAAACTATTTTTTATTTCACCACACGACGTGTGTGTCAAACGCAAGTGTTAAACAGAAAGTACACTAGGAATAAAAGTATCAAAGAAAAATTAAAAAATAGAAAACACGAGAATCGCATTTACTTTTATGACAGTTAAAGTTGACGGAAACGATGTAACGCGGTCGTAAATTAACCGTTTGAATACTAAGATGGGCCATAAAATTATAAGACTAAAGTGTCAAGTAATACAGCAGACTCACTCTCAATCAAATTACAGAGATATTCCAGCACTTCGTAATAATAAAAAATAAAACTGATCAACAGTACCGCTGCTAATATTTTTTGTTAATTGCCGGGTTAGGCTTATTAATAACCCGATGAATAATAATAAAATACTAGAATTGGCACGCAAGGTGGATCGCACAGTTGCTGCCGGAAAGATTAATCTCGCTCTGACACTTGGCATTAACATCAATAAGCTCCGCACACCCGTCAAAGCTCTGCCAACGTAATCGCAACGAGTTGCTGCCATTAACCGACAATCAGCCATTATCAGTGAGCACGAACAACAAAACCCCCGTTTGCTATTCCACGGCGGATTCACCATTAGCTCATCAAGGTTACGTCCGATAATAACTTGCCATCATAAATCGCAATTTATGGATTATCAATGGAGAAGACACGTTTGAGAGGTTGAGTCAGTGATGTCTCATCTGATCCAGATTTCTTCAACTTTTACTAAAATATATTTCTTAATCAACATTTCAATCGATGATTATTCAAACACCACAGTGTTTTCCATAGTTTCATCTAAATTTAGTTCACTATGAATGAACGATGCAATCAGTGAATTAAATATTAATTATTGGCTGGTTACAGCAACAGATTAATCACGAGTCAGTGAACCTTTGCCTTGTTTTATTGCCTCAGATTTCCATAGCCAAACAGACGATATCGATTGACTGACAATATTCCTATTCAATTGTATGAAACTCTTTATTCTGTTCTTTTATTTTTCACCTAATTGCAACCTCATTCGAAGCTGTACATTAAAATTAATTGGGATCGGTAATTATCCTCTTTCTTATTACTCGATACATCGTTACGGTGTTAAAAACTGTCTAAGCTGTTGGTAAAGTGGCGTACAATGTCAGTCAGCGTCGTTCGAACAGAGTTCGTGAACTGTGAGATCTGTGGTGTGCAAGCCAGTAAGAAAACAACATGTGTATGGGAGAATATCCGGTGGGATCCCCATACACCAGGAGCATGCCTTCTTCTACATGGCCACGTACCACGTACATACGTTATGAGCACGACGAAGGGGTCCCTGACGGTCGATCGGTCACTTTGGACGAGCTGCCAGTCACGCAATTATATACATCAATCGGTCGTTGACGACGATCCAGCCGTGTCGAGCAAGGAAAAAAGGAGTCTCGAAGCCCGCCATCGATTGGCGCCGCCGTTTTCTTCGCGTGCATGCGAATGCGATCTCAGTCGGGAGAAAACTTTTTCGCGCGATTACCATTCCACCCGATTTCCCTTTCACGCCAAACTCGAAGGTGTTTTCAAACTTTCTATCCCATCAAAAAATAATTATTAAAAGGGGTGAGTTATCGAAGGGTAAATTGAAGAAAATTGCAAAGTACGTTTTCCCAGGAAAATGGCACCACTGGATTTTCATGTCATTGACATTTGCGAATACTCGATTTGCATTGCTGCTTTGTTTAGAATCCAAGCACGGTTCGTGCTTCGAGCCACCGGTCGATGTGGAGTTTATTTTCAGCTTAGGGTTTTCCATTTTTAACAAGGGAAAGCTATAACGCGCGAGACGACAAAGGGCAGGTTCGATTAGATAATATCGCCGTCGGTCGATCTATTTATAATCCTTCGTGTCTCGATGCCTTGCAAGGGTGCTATTCTTGTCAGTAAGAGAGTGCTCTGCACTTGGATCCGCGACAAGTGCCACCAAAGTGTTTTCGTACTGAAAGTGCTGTTGAAAGTAAGCAAACGAACGCTGCTTTCAGACCCTGCTGCAAACAATTGCATCCTTCTTTCGAATCGCATACACGAGCTGCTTGAAAATCGCACTTTGTCGGAGACGTTCAAAAATATTTCATATAATATGATTAATTGTTTGAAAATGATTTTGGATTTGATTTCGAAGAATGAAATTAGAATGCTACGGTGAATACATTCGCGATCTTCATGTGATGGTTAATGCAATGAATGGAGCTACTGTGGTTCTGATTCCATGTAAACGTCCAAGTGTATCGACGAGGGAATACTCTCTTTATCGAACCTATATTTTCGGTGGAAAATTTGAAAATTATTAGTCAATGTTTATTGCAATACTTGAAGTGTGCCAAAGAAAAAGCTGCGAAAACAATTTCACTTTCCTCGTCAAATTCATTGCCACAGAAAATATGTGCTGATCCTGAAGAACCTTGCAAGAACGAGGTCGGCAGAGAAGAAATTAAGTTTATTTCACCGGAGCAATTTCAAACGCGTTGAACGCGCTCGAAGCAATAAAATTGCAATAAAGTTGGATCGTTCTGATTGCGACAAAGAATTCAAGATCTTGCCACCAGCATTCTTGCCCCTAATACTTTGCTCCGAGATAAGACATTCGTTATTTTAATTGACCCCCGCATAAAGGGAAATTTTCTAAACAATTCGTGGTGAGGAGGAGATAGAGGAATGGATCGGTAGCGCGATCGTAATTCAAGCAGGATCAAGTGTTAATTGGCCTTGTTAGAACGGTGCTGAGGCCCGAGGCAATGGCGCCTTCTAATTAGAATTTTTTCTCAGACCGCTTTGACGAGTGGGCGGCTTTCATCGAGGAATGCAGTTACTGCAATTCATTGCAACTTTCACCCAACGTCGATGCTTCTGCCACTTGTCGCCATTCTGAAATGCGACAATTTATCTTTTGATTGTTGTCTAACTAACAATGATTCGTTTATCGGCATGATTTAGGAAATATTCCGAAGAAGACTGCTTCGTTTTAACCCTTTATGGTGGACATTAAAGACAGGCTACTTTCTCGGCGCAACGTAAACAATTTTAGTTCCATACCAAATTTAGATAAAATCGTAGTTCGTTTAAAAGGAAGTACCAGAGAACTGGATACCGTAATAACAGACCGATTTCCGTGGAATCGCGATCTCAAGAAGGATGGATCGGACACGTTCTGCTCTGTAATCACTGCCTTAACACGTCGAAGGAAACGTACTTATAGACGAGTGTGAATCATAAATGTCGTGCATGCTTCTGCAAGACCTACGTCGTGGCTCTAAAAGCTCTTTTTAGTAGCGCTCGAACGTCCTCGTTTTTTCTCCTTCCAGTACACTTAACACTTTGCAGACCATTAGTCGATTGCTCCATTTTCGAAGTACAGTGTATCGAACGGAAAATCAATAAATAAAAAGTAAAGGAAAAGAAATAAAATTTCTCTAAGTAAATGAATATTAATTCCAAACCTAATGCGATATCCCAAAAATATTTTAAATTGTAATTAGCATATTTTGGAACGGTGGGTGTTTGGACACCTCGCTGCAAAAATGTGATAATTGCATATTTATGCTGACATAGGTGTTACTGGGAGTACTCTACCACGAGCGGAAACGTACACGTGAGCAAATGTACGGAAATAAAAATTACGTAGTCTCAGATGTTTGTGAACGTCTGTCTTGCAAGTGAAACACGAACGAACAATGGGACAGAAAATAATACCAAGATCTTACTTTAAAAACAAATATATGTAAAATGTTACACTCAAAATAAAATAATTAAAAAATGTGTTAAAATTAAACTTGGCAATGAAAAACGAATGAGAAAGATTCCAGCTTCTGAAGATTCTCTCGTAATAAGACGACCCTGTCCTCGAATTGGTTAATGGAATGGCTGCAAATACGCAGCTGCGAGAGAGGACAAGGAGAATGATACCTATGACATTGTAAACGCCGACAAATGGGAGACGCAGACGGATAAGAGCGGGCAGAAAGAACGAGCGGAGCAATTCTTGTCCAGAAAAGGCAGCAATGGAACAACGAGCGATAGCTAAGAGAAACGACGTTACACGACCACCAGGACGTGATCATAAGCGATCTAGAGCTAAAAACGCGCTACGATTCTCGAGAAAAGCGACAGCAAAGCGGTTCGTTCGCTTCGCTCCTACAAATTGTTTAATTGCTTGCTCTTGCCGAGGAATTTCTGGACGATGAGCTCACACGTCGACGATTCTCCACATTTCCGCGTGGATATTAACGTTTTTATTTTAGAAAATTATCAATTTGATCATCTGCATTGCAATAAATTGAAAGCCCATTGTTATTATCCGAAAAGCATTTTTCTGCTCGCGGAAGATGATCGTCCGGAATGACTTCCGAAACATCCGAACTATGTGGGAGGCAAGATACCGGGTAGACATAAATAACTTCCGAAATCTGCGCTCAGTGATAACCGACAGATAATAGAAAAATGCAGCGCGTTTCGAGGTAGCTTATCTTTAGACAATGGTACTGCACGAATATTATCGCGGAGAACAGAAGAAAGTGCATTCCTAGCGATGCACTTGGACCACCGAAGATTGCCTACTCTTTTTCTGTGGAAAAAAGCCACCACCTAGGCTAGAAACAAGCCACTTGAACACAGTGTTCTTTGTATCACCGTGAAACAAGCAACCGTGTAGCTGGAAAATCGATACGTCTTTTGTCATTAAAACGCCATGGCAGAGCTGCACGAGCGACAGGAAATATCCTGTTACCGAGCGTATTTATGGTGGCCATGGTTCGAGGACACGGCCACATGTCGCCTCGGATCCTTGTCCTCGTTGGAGGAAATTCGTCCCGTGGGATTCCACAAAGGACGAACGATTTACCTCTCGAGAAGAAGGAACTTGCTGCTCTTGAAGAAACAGCCGAGCGACAACCGACTTCTTGGATTCAGGATGCTGTTTGTAACTGTTTATAGTAGCGGACTGAGCACAGTCACAAAAGTGTTTCCCTGACTTCCTTTTTTTTTTTTATAAACCGAGCTAAATCGGGAACGAGAGCGAGGCGTACTCCATAAATTTTGGAAGCACGATTCGATTCAAGTGGCGAAGATACAGAAGCTCGAGAAGTGGTTGAAAAATTATGGATTTCTACTGGTTCAGGGACGCTTTATTTATGTGTTGTGTCTTTTTTTCAAGTGGGATATGAAAGTTAATTTCAAGTGTATTTTGAGAACAGCTGGAGGAGAATTTGAGGAACAATAATTAAATTTCTCAGGGAGTCAAAGTTACTAACAATTAACGTAAAAATACTCACTCGTTCGGCAGGGCGAAAATTCCTGCGATTCGTTGAAATTGTTGGTAACGACCCAGCAGGTGCCAACGGGTTCCCGTCGATTTCCTACGGTGGATTCCTTGTTCCATCGATTGTCATCGGTATCGTGCTTCGGCTGGGACACGGAGAACCAGATGTACCTTGGCGCGCACGCCTGTAACCATAAAACAGAGAACGTTTAACGTCGCTCACCTCTCATCATCAATGTATTGTTAATCACTGCTCCATCGCAATTACACCTAACGACCATCTTGCCGACTCGTTAAGCGAACTTTCTGCTAACCGGCAAATACATCCTTACCGATTGAAATTGTAACATACATGGTACAACATTTATGTGACGAGAGGATATCAAATTTGTGGCAATTGCTGATTAAAAAATATGATTGTTTCCATTAAAATCATTGGTGTTCAATATTTATTTGCTGAATAAATACAACAGAGTTTTAGCCTGAGTATATATTTATTAATGTATAAGTTGAACAAAACGAAATGCTGTTCCCAGCTTGAAGGATTACAGAGAACTGACTGGAACTCGGAAAAAGCGCATGGGACACTCAGGGGGTGCAATAAAAAAATGTCCTCCTCAGGTAATGCTGACCTTTACAAAGAGGGGACTGCACCAGCGAACGCAAATTTTCCGACCATTAGAAATATTCTCAACAATTGGAAACGATGAAAAATGATTAATGGAAAATTCAAGGAAAAGAGGCTGATGATTTCAATGCTTTTAGCTGCATTTAAATGTTTAGAGAGAGCCACTTAGAGGGGCTAAAAGTGGCTGCTTCTGGAGAATGTTTCCAGTGATTAGAAGGGTACTTCGTTTCTACAAATGTATACCAGTGTAATTTTTAAATAAAGAAACACCGTAACGCAAACATTGTGTCATCTGTTTTCCGCGAACCGGTCGAGTTAATTCGTATTTTTGGCAATGTCCTCGCGGTTAGAACCGTTCGCTTCGTGCCTCTGCTCCCGGGACAAGGTTCTCTCACAATAATCGGTAGATTACGTCAATCATCTGTACTTGACCAGAGAAGCAACAGCAGCTGATGACCTTAATAACGCTACATCGTATAAATATACATATGTAACGACGCACTTCGTGTCGTTCGTCGACGGGAATTGCAATCGGGAAGGATTTCCTCGAAACTCGTTACGTGTCGCTCGTTACAAGGCGTGGTGAACGTTAAAGCGGTAAATTAAATTAATTACGAAATATAAGGACATTTTGACGACGTTGCCGAGATTAGCGGCGCGTCAATCCTCGTCGGATTAAATATGGTAATCAACGGTGGCAGTGATCGTTATCTTTTCATTAATCATTTTCATTTTTCATCCGTTTCAAATGAAATATCGTAATAAATTTAATGAGCATCTGGTCGAGGTACTTACTAACTTCCTCTTGATATTCATTCTGGACGACAAATAAATTTAAAATCAGATTAATATAATTAAGGGTAATTTAAGATAGGTCAGAACTGTTATTAGTACCAATCACTGTTTATTAACCTTAATAAAAATAATGATTACCTATCCACCGTTGCAAATTACAATATCAAAGTTTAGTTACTCTTAATGCTTACGTATCTAAGGCTTCATTGAACGCAGAAGACCTTAGCAACTGCTAACTGGTGGCTACCAATTTGAACAGTGTTGTAAATCAAAGGCAAAAGGGAACAAGAGGCAAGTTTAACTGCGCGTACATGCAGATTTAAGAGAGAACAAACGCCAGCGAACGCGGTGGACGTGGCCAGGTAACATTTTAATCGCTTTCCAAGGCTTGCCCCGTGTAAACGAGCCCTAACGAGCCGGACGCTGATTCCCCATGCAGGAGGATCGTGTGTTACAGCTGAACCGGTGCACGCAACGTTTTTAATTAATTGCGAGCCAATTAAGCGGCGTTACAACGTTACATGCTTCCACCATGCGAATCGGGATGCTAGCCCAGCGTTAATCGAAAATTAAACGAGCAAAGTCGATTAAGACGTTACTGATCATCAACGGGAACCTATTCCTTTATTTTAACGCTCAGACGATTCTTGATGCGAATCTAAAATTATACGTTACAGAGTTTTGTAATTAACGCCAGGATATGAAGATGGAAAATTTGTTTTCTAACACTCAATTTTTAATGATGTACGATTAGTATATTTAAAATTGAAACGAAGGAAATAAAATAGTAAAACAGCCAGCAGGAACGAGGAACACGAAAAAAGATGAACCATGTCGACGTGTACCGCAATTTATCCATTGCGCCAGTTTAGCTCAATCGTTCAAGGATCACTGTCTAGAATTACGCGTGTGACTCTTTCGAAATGGAAAGGGTTCTGCTGACAAGCATCGAATCAAGCTTATTGCAACGCTGAATTGAGTTACCAAACCAGCGTTATAAACTTTACCCATAAAACTGTGTAGCAACGAAAATGTTTTAACAAGAAACCATCAGGAAAGAAAAGAAAAGAGGAAGATCCACAAATTATTAACTAATGATTTCAACCCTCCTTAGTAATAACTAATATTTGTGGGGTTAATTTGTGGATCTTCATTCTCTCTCCTTTTCTTTCCTGAATACAGAATATTTTCCGTAACAGCACCAAAGGGAAGAAAAAATTTTGATGGATCCTTACCCACCAAACAGAAGTACAATAAACAAGGAAGAAAATAAACGTACCGATGAATCAGCTGCTAAAACGATCCAGAGGGGATAAAAAAAGTAGGGCCGAAAATAAATGTATAATGGGGCTGGACAGCAGCTAAGAAATACAAGAATGAGTTTGGTCATCGTACGTTCGAAATAAAGCGGTCTTCAGTAAACCCTTTTGAATGTGGCTCGTTCAATCGAGCACTCGACGAGGAAAGAGAAGGAGGCGCAAATCAAGAGGGAAGTCTGGATTATCACGATTACAGCTGCTCGAACAGCACCGCGAAGAGGAATATCGATCTTGCCACCTTGACACGAGCCTGCAGATGTATCTTGATCGCGATACGCGGCCGAGAATCGACAGCTGATCGACGCGTGGACGATGATCGCGCACGATGAAAAAGCAGATCATCGGTAAGATTTCGACGAAGGTACCTTCTTTTTTTCAGGGATTAAACGTGACAATGTAAAAGGGAGCTGCTGCGAGGGTGGTTGAAAGATCGCTGACGAGTCACGAAGGTGAGAATCTCGAAAGAATGATCGTAATCCTCGTTTCCTTCTAATCGTCGGCGAAATTAATCATTTAGACCTGTCGTTCAAAAGTGGAAAGTTATGAATTGCACCACGCGTGGTACTTAGCCAATGCAATTTGCTCGTCATCAGAAAGCCCGGAAGACGTTGAACACTTTAAAGCCGGCTAATGACACGTTTCCAACGCGGTTTTCACGACCGTGAGCAACGGAACCGTTGCACTCGAGCCACCGAAAGCCAGGTCGTCCCCTCTAATTAAGAGGAGGAGGGTGAAAGAAAGGAATAATAATTCGAACGATGCCCGTGATTCTTCGAGCGTGATTGCACCGGCTGTATCTTCGTTCGCTCTTCATTAAAAGGACCACTCGAGAGAACTAATGGCACGGTTCCTTTAATGTCTTCAGCCGGCCACTTCGCGGCCTTTCAACGCGAGTATGGTACAATTTCGTTCCTTTTTTTTTCTCTTTCGTTCCTTTCATACGTGTCCAGCAAGAATAACAAGTATATTAATTGAGCTTTTATTCAATTTCGTTGGTAATCGTTATTTTCTAAGGTACTTCTGTAAATTGGAATAATTTTATGCAAATTTCTATCATACATCATCGAGGAATTAATTTATGTTGAAAACACCCTTTGGTATCCATTTCTTGGCACGAAAATCCCATAAAACAGTCATATTTTTACTCTCATCTTTGAAAAACGTTTTACCTCGAGGACGAAAGGAAAGAAATAAAAGCGTAATCTTATGCTGGGAAAATACTACCATAGAATACTAAAATAAGGACGTTGGTTGCAGAAGACATTAAGTATCCCACTTGAGCGTTTTATAAGCGATTAAAGAGAGTTAAGATCTACTTAAGAACGATAATCCGGAAGGAATGAAAATGAAGAAAATAGAATCCTAGAAAAATCTTCAGGTTTATAGACCGTACAAAAAAAATGATTTACCATTCGGTCATATTTGTATCAGTATTCGTGGTGAGTGTGACTATCGTGCCATCCGTTTTCCAAGGGTTAAAATGGGTTCTTTTATGGACTCTAAAAAATGTATCCTTTCACTGAACATTCTAATTGTATTCTTATCATAGGGAGATAAATAATATCTTAATATGGCGAAGGATAGAAAAGAGCTTATCTGGAAGAGTATAAAATACTCTAACTAGCAACAGGAATTTTTTATTTTTCATTTATTTCCATAAATTGAAGCAAAAATATTAATTTCTACTTTTTCTCGTCAAATTAAGTAAATCAATATTTTTCTATGTTCAGAATAAAAAGGAATTAATTGCCAGAAAATTTCCTACAAACAACCCCGTACTATTGTGGGAGGTACGAAGCTTTTACGATATTCCGTCGAACTTTACGAGGGAGCGATTGGACTCGGGCCAACAAAAGTGGCCTACCGTAAACCCTTTCCGTGTTTGACCTTTATTGTTCGAAACGTGTAACGCACGTGTGCACGCAGGAAATTCCCGTGCTCACGCTGACAAGCGCCGCTATTACAAGAGAATCGTATCTTTCACGTTGGAAACGGGACTGTAAATTAAAACAATGTACCACTATTTTATCCGTCGCAATATTCCCTGCAATACTTAATGCGTTTCCATTGTAAAGCGGCTCGGAGAACACGGTCCCGTTGAAAGCTCGTCCAAGATCGGCTGGAAAATATGAATTCCTTTATCGAGTTTGTTTCTTCTTTCCGTTGGACAATTTATTTTTTTTTTCTTCTCGTGTCCGCTCTTTTGTGTCAGTCGATAAATTTTTCGGGGAAAAAATGGTCAACTCGGTGGTTTCACGAGAGAACGAACAGGCAGGCGTGAGTTATTTTCGAGCCGTGAATGAGGTCATCTCGGGTCGGCTGCGCCCAGACCTAACCACCGAGGATAAATCGGTCGTATTTTCGAACAGTCGATACGGGAACGGCTTCCGTGGAATCGACGTCGATTTTCGTGGAAGCGGTAGCCCCATTTTTCGGGGACATTGATGCCTCCGAAAATATTCCAATCGAACATATAGGGCGCGAGAAACAAGAAACGAATCTGTACACAAATGAATTTGTTTTGGTGCTGTTGGTGGTCTCGTAAGCCGTGTTTGCGTCGTAGAAATAATTATTGCATCGTAAAGCATTTTTCATTTCAAACAGAAACGAACGGACCAGCCTAGGGAGGGAAATAAGAAGATAGAAGGGAAGAAAAAGGTGATGGAGCTGTACAAGGATGAAATATCCCCGCTAAATTTGTCCGCGCGGAGCGGCAATATTTTTCACCTGGCTTCACCCTTTTGCCCGCGAACCAGGAGCTCTCTCCTGTGACAGGATAACAGAACGACGCCACGGTCGGATATTTACGTCACCAAGGTGGAGACCGAAAGACGGAGGTGCTTGCACGGAAGACACGTTTGCCTCAGTTTCGTGGTTGACTCACCTCTTGCACACTGACAATGAGTCACTGCCTTATTTATACCGTGTTATACGGACAAACGGTATGATCCTCTAGCAATATGGTACTTTATATGGTGTCAGATTGGAGCGAGAATTGTCGAAACATGGAATTCAACCCCTCTTTTGTTAACCGTTTCACTTCTAAATACTCTAGACTTTCTTTTTCATTTCTTCATTTCTTTTCCATTCACACCATTATAATCTGATAACACATGGCGTGTAATTAGTAATATGCATTGATGATTTTCATTTGAAACAAATTATGAACGCATATGTGCGCCCATATAGTAGTCAAAGGGTTAATCCTTTACTGAAGCGCTCGTAGCGAAAGGGTTATTTATGGAAATTGCTTTAGAGATGATTATGGAAATTTTTGCATAACCCAATAAAAGCGAAGATTTGTCAAATGGACGAAGATACCGAGATCCGGTGCAGAGTTCACCCTTCCCTGAATGCGTTTCGATGTTAGGCGACTGGTTAAGAACGCTAGGGGTAATATTTCAGATTCGCGAGGAGAAAGGTGTGAGTTATCGCAACTCCTCCTGCTGCGGCGTGTACAGTTTGATGGTTGAGCGGTGGGCTACATTATGGGGAGCCTTGTAAAAGCTGTTGGTCAATTCTGGCGACAAAGTGGCGCGTTTTAGTTCGTGCCGTTTTGCTGTTATTCCTTCGCCGAAGAGAACGGCGCCTCGGTGTTCTGCTCTTGTACTTAAGCAGAAATTTGCATACGTTGATGAACGATGCGGTTTTGCTTATGAGGTACTTTGTAATTTCTTCTTCGTGTTGTCTCGAGACAACCAGCTCAATTGTAATCAAACTAAGAATAGCATTCCAAAATAACGTTTCGATGATTTTCGTCATCGTCATCGATCGTAATTAGAATCGGATGAGGTAGCCGGTTCATGCGAATGTCCTTAAAAGCTTGAAAGCCCTGCCGCTGGCAAAAACCGATCGTTTAACGGACATTGCAATTTGTCCCGTCGACAAAACACACGAGCGGAATGCGTATTGTCTACCCATCGGATTATCCTCCTACTTTGGCTCTTTCTTCTTAAAAAAAACTCACCCAGAGGACAAAGGAATCATTATACAGGGTGTTCCACTTAACTCTGCCATCATTAATTATTTAGTTATTTTTAAATACAGAGAAAATCCCTCAAAGGAAATTAATCTAATTAAAATTTAAGGAACCTGAAATCATTCATTTTGGTTGGTTAAAAATCACAGGTACTATTCTATAAAAGATAAAATTGAAACTTTTTGGAAATGAACACCATCGACATAATTTTACATCAAATAACAAGATTCTCAGTAAGAAACAATGCAGAAAAGTGCAAGAATTGTTCAGCGACGTTCACCATAAAAAAGAAAAGAAGAACGTGGAATTCACACAACCTGAAGTCGAAAGACAGAATGATCAACCGTTTCTCACAGTATCTCTCACACGAGCACGAGAATTTCTCAAACATTGTCCCGTCGATTCCCTCTGACAATGGTATTTCCATTCTGCCAGCCGACAAACGTTCGATCTCCCTTGGTCCCATCGATCCTAACCGTTCCATGGTCTCCAGAACCCTTCCTCTGGTTCCCAAAATGGGCGATCCTGCTCGAAAAAGGACCATGGACGATCGTGGACGGGAAAGGTCGTGGTTGAAATGGAAAAGGAAGGCGAATTTTGTATATACAAGAATCTGCTCTCAAGTTGGGTCGTGGAGGTCAAAGTTTTAATTTTATTGAGATTTTTTAAGGACTTGGATTGATTAAAGCATGTTTCAACTTTTAATTTCTTTGCCATTCTTTGTAAATATTCCTCGAAAAATAAAGAAAATCTACTAATGCATATTAATGAAGATAGAATTTCCTTTTAAGGAGAAGATTTATTTCCCAAATTTTAGGAACTTTTAGAGAACACCGCAGGAAGAACGAAACGCCAGAGGCAAAGAGACAATGAAAGCGGAGCAAAAAGTCGAAGCCACAGGAAAGAAAGTCCGAAGAAGGCAAAAACCATGCACGTACACGGTCCATGGGACCGAGGGAACAATCAGCAACAATAAAATACGGCTGAGTCTTCGCGATAAAGCCACGTCGCGAATCCTCGTAGAGAATCCTCCGGCAAAAACGCATCGATTAAAAGCTAAAAACGTGAACTGACCAGTCTAGAGAACGCTTATATGTAGATACATCATTCACTTTGCACTTCAATAAAATAATTAAAAATTTTATCTGAATAATTAACAAAGTCAAATTATCAGATTTTGAAAATTTATTTATTATTTTAATTATTGTGTTCTGGAAAATATTCCTTTCTTCTTAGTTTAGATTTTGACATAAAGGAAAGGACGATGCTCTTATTTGGAGAAAGGAGAAAAGGGAGAAAGGTCGGGAACATCTGGCACCAATCAAGTAGCTGTATCTTCGAAATGTCGGCAAATCGTGAAAGAGAGTAGAACTACGATGCGGGAAGAAGAAGATGAAGAAGCATCGCTGAATTGGACAGTAACAAAAAACGATGCAGCGACAGTCCAACAGTGGATGGAAATATGAGACCAATTTATTTTGCAGAAGAAAGAAATACGGGGATACCAGAATTGATTCGACTAACTTAGCTGTTTTTCTGACAGACTGTAATTTTGTGGAATTGAAACTAAACAAGTGGGCGATAAATCACGTGGCAGCTGAACAAATCGTTCTCAAAGTGATACCCGATCAAGATTTGATACAATCGATAATCGATCTGATTATTATTATAATCTACTGCTTTTACAATAATCTTATGTCATCGCATCTTGTCTAATGATTAATAATTTAAACTAAAAGATAGGTGTACTCAAAGCCACTTGAAATAATTTATTTTTCGCACGATCAACGATAATATCGTCGTTTATGTCTAACGAACATAAGCGTGTATTCACGCTAACGTTAATACGAGTTCTTGCATGCGAACTGATGCATCAGAGCGAATTACTTGCATCAAGAAAACGATGTCCTGCAGCGATATTGCAGTGATCGAGCTCTGCGATTGACAGACGCTTGAAGAAACTCGTACTACTAGATAGTCTGAACGATGCATATTAAACGGGTAATTTGTCCGGAATTCTACAAAAATTACCAAGTGCAATATGTTTAATTGCATCAAGAAAAAATTAGCAGCCTGCAGATATTTTCTTTGCCAGTAGTATTATTCTGTTAAGCATAAAGCAATATTTCATGGGAAATAATTAAACAACTATCCATATTTAATTTGATTAATGAAGAAATTGGAAGGGAATACCGAAGGAGATATTGATTGAAAATTAGACCGCACAATTTCATTTAATTAATGATCCCGTCTGTGGTATCCTCGAGGGTTGATCCTTGTCTTTCGGCACACATCAAACTTCCAAGTAGACGTCACCCGTACGTGACGGGAATAACTTCTTTCCACCATATCGTTTTAGCACCATAGACGATGTGTCGAAGCATTCGGCAGGATTACACATGATGCTCACGTAACAACCTCCGGTCGTAAAAGGAGATAGAGCGAAGCTTCTACTTGGTCACACTTTTAATTAACAAAAACTTGAATTTCTATATAAATACCGTTCCCGAAATTCCGAGCATGGTAACTTTATATCGTCTCGAAGAAAATTCTTTAGATTTGTTCTAGATTTCTAAGATGAGAAAATTTCTGAGAAACACGAAAACTTTCCCTACATTGTAGCTACCAGAACCTATGCATTTAACCGCTTATCTTCAATCCCCATATCACGGTTGTCCGCTGCGGGAAAGCGAGGAAGATTGAGCATGGAAAAAACATGGAACTTGTACCGGCATTCTGGAGCAAGTAGATAATTCCCGCATAATGCCGCGTCCATGGGGGATGAGAAAGCCATGGGGACATTTTGCAATGCGAAAATTACACCAGCCTGAGAATGAAAATCATTACTAAAACTTCTAAATTCAAGGAACCAATTCTCTGTTAACTGCATTTAATCATCTTATGCACCTCGTCGGTGTGATGCAACGATTGCATTGTGAAGTGAAAGTGTGTCGGGTCATGAGAGATTCTGCATTCTCAAAGATTTATTCGAATGCTGCCCAACGAAACGAAATAATTACTCTTTTAGAGGCAATTATAATCAAAGTCGGCGAGTCAGACGAGGCTGGACGAAAAATTGTAGAAACTTCGGCGTCTTTCTCCTTGTCCCTTTCTCGTTTGTTCAATTTTCCCAGCCGACGCACCGCAACCGTGCGTGATGTGCATCCGCACGTGCGCGCAGGATAGATCCGGCCAAGTGCAACGCACAGAAAGATAAGGGCGGCAGTACATCATAGAGGCCGCATCCCGAAGGGGAAGGGACCGGCCCTTAGGAAAGAGCAGAGATCTTCGCACTAGATTGATATCCGGACCACACTCGGGATGCGTGATTGCGGCTCGCATTTGTGGAGACGGACAGGGTGCTCGAATGAGATTCGTTTGGAATTGAAAGGAGAGTGCGAGAATCTATTACATTGGACGTTGAAACATTGTGTGCCTGGAATTCCATATCACTGGGAATTTCAAAGCCGAGGATTGTTGGAATTCGTAGAAAATTGCCGAGAGAAAAGTTGCACAATGTTAAAAATTTATGAAAGATTTCATAGTTGAGAAATAATGTGGATTGAAAGAATTTCTTATTAATATTGAATTGAAAAATATTGGAAGCTGCTTCTGGGAAAATTTACAAGTCTCTGGTAGATGAAAGGGTAACTATTCATGGTTTAATATAATGGCAAGACGTTTGGACGTCGCAATGGAAACATTGGACGACTCGACGATTGGTTTGTTTTCGATTCCTGAAATAGAAGGTGCGGTCTTCTGGGAACATACGCCTGTAATTTCTCACGTGACCCCTTCATCTATTCGTAACTACTGCCTTCGTAAAATCCCTCGAAACGCGAGAACAGAGCTTTAAAAGAATCGCCTATAATAACGTCTCTGTGTATAGCTACCGCTTTTTAATGGACCATTACAAACTTCTTTTCTATTCTGCCTTCATAAATGCATAATGCATACAAACAAATTTGTTGCAATATTTTCATTTAAAAATAGGAAGTAACGTTAAAATTAAATAATAAATGATTTCTGATTTACTCACCAGTATAGGTCCACCATCCCTCAAGGAGGATGAAACTGTGGCGCCAAACCATTGAAGGGTTTTATTATCAATCTGGCTCAAACCACTCGGTACACTCGGATTTCTGACATGATTGTTCCCTGTAAACGGAAACGAATCTTCATCAGTCACAGTCACATTAGCGATTACTCTATCCTGCAATGATTAATGCTTAGATAAAAGTACAATACATCGTGTTTATTTCTAATTTTCACTGTGTTCCCTTTGTTTTCATTAATTATTTAACATTCCCTAAGTTATGGTTTTCAAATATTTATACAGAAAGAAGCAAATGTGTTCAACTAATTTGAAAGGTAATTATAATACCGTGGTCACGAGTGTAATAACAAATCAGCTGTCTAGCACGAAACGGGAAACACATTCAGGAAGAAAAAGACTATGACCAGTTGCTATCTAAATATTCCAACGTACGGTTACGCTCGATTACTGGAGGAATGCACAGATTTCCATGGACGAAGCTATTTCAGGGAATAACGTATGCCGTCATTCTTTAGAATCGGTCACTTAATATTGGAATTAAATTCCAGTAAATTGAAGAGGTATTTCTTAAGAATCACCAGCTCTTTCCAGCAATACCCGTCTGACTACGAACAACCTAATATTACAGGTTGTTATATCATGTACTTAATTTTATTTTACGTTACATTATGGATATTATAAAATATTTTGGTTGGTCCATCGCAAAGAAAAATAATTTTCTTTGAAACTTCAATAATTCTTTAAGATGTCAGCTTGATAAAAAGCAAGGTTCGAGCAGGTGTCATTGTAAAGAATTCTCAGCGAGTACGTCTTGCATTTTTCTTTCTCGATTTTACGAATGGAATGAACCCGTTAGCCGTATCGGTCGTGGTTAACCCTTAAACGGAAGTTGTCCTTCGCTTCCTACCCCTTAACTCGTGAACGTTGCTACTGCCACACGACTATGTCGATACCAGTAAATCGAGAAGTCCTTCGACGACCATATTTCAATCGATCGATGATCCATCGTTAAAAATCAATTGCACAATAGACGATTGTAATAAAAATTAGGCTAATATCGAGAGAAAATTTAATTTGACAACATCCAGGCAATTCATTTATATTAAACCAGATATAGAAAGTCTTTGTTCTAAAATTATACAACCATTTTCTCTATGACAGTCAGCACATTGAACGCCTCGCTAATTCGACCTCGACCCGACTAATTAAAATCGATGATCAACCGAACGGAAAAGGCCAATCCCACAATGGGAGCAATTATGAATTATCGGTGAAACGCTGCTTAATTTATACAGCTCTAATTAAAGGGACATCAATTAAGCAGTCGTTCGGGTTCCAGCATACTGCTCGATACGTCTGACCTTCCCTGAAGATCCTCAGGTGGCATCCTGCAAGAAATGCCGAACCTTCGTCGAGGCAGGGCCGTAGGTAGAACGACCTTACGGTTTTCTGTATTAGGTAGAGTCGGCTTCTTGCGTTGCACGGTTCCCGGTATCCCGGGACTGCCCGCCACGCCACTCTGACACTCCGCAGGGTGTAACCGAGGAGTATCCTCCTCAACGAGGAGCTCGGTCGAGTACCTGACGAAGTGAGTGACCTCCAGAAGCGGCGATTCGCTTCCTCGTACGCACGCGGAATCGAAGATACCAGGGAACAGAGATCTATCGATCAAGGGGCACGAGATCTAGAGCTACGTGACCTTGATGATGTGCTGGATAAGTCGATTTGTGGGAAAGTTTCCTTTGATATCTTGCAACGATGATTTTTTATTAAAGGTGATAATTGGCATTCTCGTAACTGGTGTTACGTATTCGATGCTATTAATAACACGAAGAGGAATTTTAATTATTTCACTCGGTTATTCGCGTTATCTTATCAACCTAATTTTACATTTAGATTCAACAACTCTGAACTAACAAGTATATTTTTTTTTTTCACGAGCTCGATTTAAAATAGTGATGAGTTAACTTACAGCCGGATTTAGATGGCGTTCGGATCGTCTATTTCAAAAATAGCCAGAGTTAGTATCGGGCAAAGAAGAAAACAATGTTATTATTACACAGGCGAAAGATTTAAAGCTACCGCTAAGGCTGAATTTATTTTTCGAATTCCAATTTTCTGCGAACTCTAGCTAAAAACGTTTCAATCATAGGAGGATAAATAATCTCTCGAATATGTTCAAAGAATTTCAAGTTGAAGGGTTAAGAAAAAACATTTTTTTTCTTTAATTTAACAGCACTTAATTTACTGTAAATTACCGTTAAATTGGACAAACGAAGGAAATAAAATAATTGATGCAATTTTCCACTCAAAAGGAACGAGAAATTCAATGGAAAATCGTACACTGTCAACGTGTGCTCGAACAGCAGTGGTAATAGATGGCCAGGACTATCGAGCACGACTCTAATTGGACAAGATCGAGGCAAGATCGAGCATACTATCACGCTAATTATCGATCAAAGCGAAGTGTCCGGGCGAGCAGCATTGACTAAGGAAGAGGACCGACTAATTGGATGTAACATGGGACCATGATCTTGTGTATGTAGTCTGTGAAAACGTCTCTTTATCAAGCGAGAATACTTATGCAGGCGCAGCGTTCACTAGAAGGGGAGAAATGTGCTCGTTCAGCAAAGAAACAGCGAACCTTTTACTTTCAACGTTCCAAAGAAACACGTATCAATTTTTTATTTAATTAAAGGGTTACTTATTTCTACAATCTGCAAAAGGGATCTTTAAGAATCCTATCTTCTCGATTCAGTCCGCCCGAGATCGCGCGGAATCGGTCCCGGTGATTTCCTACCGATTGCTTTCGCGCAGTCAATTACTTTCCCATCGGCAAATTATGGGTCCGGAATCGTGCTCGATACTCGCGATACGATCGTTACGAGGTGTGTAAGCGCGTCTAATTCGCGCCTGCATGATTCCACTAATTTGCATCGGGGCATTAGCGTCGGTTCTCGCGATACTCGCTTCTCCGCTGAAACGGTAGATCGTATCGTTATGGCGTGATTATTAATTCGAATGGCTGTCTGCTTAGGAATTTATGCTCCCTCGTGGCTTCGATATGGTCGACTGTACTCTACTGCTCGCCTTCATGGAATTGAGTCGTTACGATTTTTCCTAAGCTACGATAATAACTTTATTTTTAAGGACGTGGCTCTTTAAATTTCTAAGAATTTACATAATTTATTTTTAAGAAAAATGGCTCATTTTTGACGTGTGATTTTTTAACCGCCTCCAAGCCCCAAGTTACGGTAGGAAAGGTGATCAAAGAAACGTTGAAGATCAATATTCTCGAGGGTTATAGAACCTTTGATAGCGGAAGGGTGAACGAGAGGGTGGGTGGAAAAGACGCCAAGAATAGAACGTTCTACAGCAACTAAGTCGGCTGGTTTGCGGTTCCTGAGATTACGAAGCTCCTCGAGGGCTACGACAGCGGGTGGAAAGGCAGAATCTGGGTCAACAACTGCGAAACAGTGGAATACGAGATACAAGCCCTCGTTAGTAACACTATGTACACCGAGCTGCTGCCTTTCAAAGCCCACGGCGAGAACCCGAGTGAAAAAAAGAAAGAACCGGAAAACAGATATCGGATTGACTCTAAAGAAACTCCAAGAGTTAATCCTTCAAGAGTTTCCGGTGCACGATGGTACCTTTGTCTTCTTATAATGAAAAGTAGGCAATGTAATTTTCTAATAACTGATCGATCTTCACCTTTGCTGTCGAAATGTATCATCGTGCAACGATCGTCTGCCGCGATGTCGCACTTGTAAACTGCACCCCCTCTGTACACTCCGATCTGGGGTGTTTCAGCTTCCGGTGCGCCCACGATCGCCCTGTAACAAAAATTAGAAATCCATTTAGAGGTGATTCGATAATTCATTAATCTGATCATTGGTGTTAACAGGTCATCGGTTAATATTCATTATCGCGTCGTTAAGGAAAGACGATGATCAGAACGTATTTCCGAGATTGAGGTCAGTGGTCACGAGCTATTTTGAACAGTGGCGCAAGAGTAAGTAACCGATCCGACCGACCAACTAGTTATTAAACCAGGTAACACACTTGCTACCGCAATTTTTATCGGTTTCATGGAACACTAGTAAACTGAACGGGTTATAGTCAGACACGTTAATTTATTAGAGACCTTGCGAAAAAAGAAAATCAATTTCTAATGCTTTGTAATCAACCTCCTTTTATCAAATCGTTCCAGGTGGACGTAGGCGTGTGCAGACGATCTAAAGATTGTTAGCCATGGTAATAGATCGTATAATTATCTTAAAAGGGTGTGCCTAACCGGGGGTTGTACCTTGAAATCACCCTGACCTATAGCGTGATTAATATTGACTATATGCAGATTAAGTATACGCCTTCGAACGTGATACACTGATTGCTATCTGAATCCTTTAGAAATATTAACATTGCTCAGGCAAAGTCGTTATGAAAATAAACTGGTCGTAGTGTTACATGATTTTTAAGTTATCGGCCTTGCTATTATATTCTTGTCCACCTTGGATAATTTTCTTATTGAAATTACTTTATCTTTCTAACGTTTTATAAAAATATTAAGATTAAAGGAATTTAAGAAATTTTAAGAAAATTAGGAAAAATAAATTTCCCAATTATTAAATTCAGAAAAAGATGGAATAATAGTCTAAAGAGTTAGGTCTGGGTCGACATCTGTTTGTAATGTTAAATTTTCTGAACCACGCTAGAACACTTGCACTTCACAACCCCCATGTGTAGTAAAATTAGTATTATGGGAAACGGAACCCAGTGACCGCAAACTATACACACGTGTATGTTCAACGATGCCTGTAGGTCCACTTCCTGTCAAATGTATGCCCGTCACGAACGCAACCGAACGGAAGCTGAGGTTCGTGAACCAATAAACGTGATTCATAAATTGCATTGCACACTTCTATCGATAGATTTACATGATATCACATATCGCTATAAATAAATCGTTGAATTATCAAGGCTACTTTAAAATCTATATATTTTATTTAAACGAATCTTGACGTCCAATTGTTTGGCAGATGTGCCGCGTTAATAACAAACGTGGGTTGCAAATGACGCCCACTCTATTTTTTCTTTTTTACTCTTTTTTTTGGAATCCTGAGGAACTATAATCACCGATATGTGACGCATGCACCAGATCGGGAATGCAGGGGCGAACCGGTCCCTGAAATACTAACACCTCTAGAACTCTTTCTTTTTTTCTTACTCTCATTATCCTTTTCTTTCTTTCAATTTTTATAAATTTCTTTCCTGATAAATTTTGTATTTCATATATGATTCAATTCTTGTGTGATATTTCTTGGAGTTATTTTGGTACACGACAATGTTTCTAATCTTTATTATATCTATTCTTTGTCCTATATGTATGTTCCCTTTCTCTACCATTCTTGTACCGTTATTAACTATAAACACGATTCGGTGATAGTTGAGGTGAGGTGATGTTGTGAATAGCAGTGACAGTAGGCGGCAAAGATGGTCCGTCGCAAGAGGCAGGTTGAGCGAGGACAAGCAACCTGACATCGAGGGAAAGTTGAAACCTTGTTGATTTATACAATGCCAGTCCAGTTTGGAGAACAATTTAGATTCCTTTTTTTATTTGATGGCTACATGAGCCAGTGCGTGTACGGCTGACTATAAAAATGACAGGTTTTAGATGAATCGCTATTTCTGACCATTGATAGAAGTTTCAGGTCAAAGCATTTAATCTTGTTTTCTCCGTGTCACTACTCATTTTTTATTTAATAAACTTTCAAATCTATTATTATCTGTATATATAAAGGAAAGATCAGTCTCAAATTTGTAATAACATTTTTGATAACCGTTAATTTGCTTTAATTTGCATATCAACTCGTTAACGAGTACTAGCTTGTGCCACACACTGACCACTCTACTGATATCCTTGTCTTATCAGACTCTTAAAATAATATTGCAGAAACCTCAAGATTGCATACTGTTTCATACATCTTTAAGATGCAATAGGACACCAATAAAAATAGAATTAACTAATTAACTAATTAACTAAAATTCGTAGTTCAAAGCTCATGAAATCATTTTCCATTCGTTTGTAAATCATTCACAATAGCCAGTCAGTTATGTTCGAGTACTTCAGATTTATAGGGTGTTGCATCCATGGAACGTGCTAATGAAGGCATGCAGCTGCACCTCCCAACGTGCAGGTGCAGTGACTTAGCGCGTTCTAAATTAGCTCGCGAAATAATTTATGGATGCATTTTTAGCAAAATTTGTATTCTTTATTCTTCAAAATCTCAAAGATCCTCATCTATGTCCCAAATAAAAATTTTTATCTGCAATCAAAGATCCTACAAAATGAGCAGGAATCTAAGTGTTAACGATTACGAAGTTTCGAACGACTCAATAACACCATACAGCCATAATTCGATCGGAATTTCAATGAGGATTCACAAAAAAGCAACAACACCATGCGTGTATATCCACGATGGAAAACGAGTGGTTGAATAAATCAACAGTGAACGTGTAAGCTATGAAAACACCGCATTAGATTACCTGCGGCAATCAGTGTCTGTGAATGCATCAATGGACCGATAAATAAATTCATCACGAGCCTTCGTCGAGATCCAGAAGAAAAACGTTCAACAAATTACGACCGACTATCCTTTTATGTCGCTCGTATTTATTATGAAATCTGTCACGAATTGTGCGCGAGCTTTCTTATCTGAACTGTTCCTTAAACGCCTCAGGAATCTGCAACATCGAAACGCGTAAAATGTACGCTATTTTATAATTGTTGAAAAATCCTTTCGCTGTTCAATCACCATCTTCAAAAGCAACGATTCCCCAAGGATAAATCACGGTTTTTTTCACGCGTAACGTGCAATCAACATGGACTAACGCATCAATGGGCCGATAAATAAATCCATCGAGGTATCGTTGGACGAAGAAACATCGCCGGATTACGCGACAGCCCGTGGCCTTTTGCGCGAGCCAACAGGCGGAGAGTTTCGCGTATCGCGCGGTGAAAATCGCGCGCAATGAATTAGAGAACGGCCGCGAGCGGCGGATTCAAGCCTCTTCGTATATAGCCGGACGAATATCGGCGTCCCTTTATTCTTGGCACGCGAGGACGTCGTATTGACTTATATCGCGACGCGACGCCGGACAGACGCGCATTCGTAAGCCCGTATTTGGCGAAATCGGACGGCTCCATTCGCGATCTTCCACGAAACGCGCCTCGCTGAAAATCAGCAAATTTACATGCGTAATCGACTGACTGAATTAAAATGACTATGACCGTCATTCTTTCCAACGTCGAAAGTAAGCTCAAATTTGCTAACTTCCGCCACACAACCGCTGCAATCGTAGTAACTCGTGTACGTGCATCGAGAATGACGATTGTAATGCAGCCTCGGTATTTCAAGCCGGAAATCACGTAACACTTTAAGTCCCTACAAAGGGAAGTGGCTTCTATACGTCCATGGAAAGTGTTACGTATAACCCGACGAGTCACGTAAGTCAGTAAAATCCGATGATGCGTTTTTCTGATCAATCTCGCTCGCAATCGTATAATTTAAACGGAGAACGATTAATCTCTTCGACGTCTAAAAAATTCACAATGGTGAACGAAAAAATAATAAATCTTTACAGACGGTTCCAGTGAAATTTATTTCCACGAAATCAATCGAAAGGTAAAATCTAAAAACATGCTAATGGAAGAGAATATGAAAGGGACAGGAACGATGGAATACAAAATCCTTTCGAACGGATTTCTAATTCCTGATGCATCAATATTTATCAATGGAAAGATCAAACGCAGTTGGGTGCCATCCGTCCGACAGATTTTTGGAGTGAAATTCTCGATTAAGGTACGGAGTTCAGCGAACTCCGGCTTCTTCACGAGGAACGCGCGTATGGTAATGAGCTTGTGCGTGCTAGGAAACTTAAAACCAGGTAGAACACATCTTCCGTACGATATGCACGTGCAACACGGATGCATTATCACCGGGCATAATGCAATTCCTCTAAAATGGCTGGTCGAAAAATTGCGAAATTTCTTCGAGATTCTATTACATTAGAGTAAAATAATCGTAAAAATTTGATATTTTATGCTGTATCCTTCAATTGTTAATAAATTGAAATACGTTTTTACCATTACTTTAGTCAGAAAACGTATCGCGATCATTTCTTATTAATCTATTCCCGATTCGAAATGTCACATGAATATAAAAATATAAACCATTTTATCTGATATTTACTGAAACGAACGTGTCTCGAGGTAGATCTCGTTTCGATTTATCCTCGAAAGAGGAAAAAATTGTACTTTCTAAATCGGCACGTTGAGACGTGATACGAAAAACGCAAAACGATTCTGTATCGTTGCACATTTTATTGATCTAACAGCTGATGCCTCTTTAGCCCTTCACAAAGCAGAAACCGAATTTTAATGAAATAAATGAAAGAAAATGAAAGAAATATTCACGGTTCCAGTGCTAACGGATTATTCCAATGTTTCGTTGTGCAACAAGAATTTAAGGGACACGCAATGTCTGGACGCACGATCAGTCGATGACGCAAGGCGAACGGAGGCGTATCGAGGCTCTGCTACTTTATAAGGAGCACCTCCTCACGCACACCATTTGCTTTCCACTGTACAGCGAAATCGAAGTGTACGCAAGTGCGTGACAGGTAAACTTAGGTACGATTGTCCTGTTAACGTGTCGATCCGTGGAATCTCAATGACGCGAAGGGTGGTATCCCTTCACTGTTAACCTAAGTACTTTCAGCTGAAGTTACCTAAGCTCTCGTTTAAGAGGTTTAAATAAGCTATAAATTAATTGAACAATCGAGATGGGATATTGTAAGGTAAACATCGACAGGTGACTGATTGTGAATTCATGCGTTGAAAGCGTGCAGGTAATATTGAAATTACCGGGACGCATCGCCACGCGCGGATTGTATTCTAATTAACAGCCGACAAAGGGAAGATTTCCGGGTGCACAATAATTTTTTGATCCTATCAACAGGAAATCTTCGGGCCAGTCGGAATTTTAATTTTCTTTTTGACGTTCGAGACGAAAAAGAATTCCGAACGCTGCGATCAAAACTTTTCATTTTCACTTTGTTTTAACATCAATCCAAACACAAATAGCTTCACAGGGAGATTTAATTATTTTCGCTAATTTACATTGCCGTTGCGTACGAACTACGTTCGTTTAATGATCATTAGGATGTTTAAAATTGATCTCACGAATTGTTGCACGGTAGAAACGACATGGTTGTACCTTCCAGAATCGTAAATTCCTCCAGTCTATCTCGGTCACTAGCAATTATAGACTCAATTGAATATTCCACGAGCGTAATTTACATGCGGCTGGTAGCGTAAGCACGCGAGACGGAGCGTATGAGTGTCTCTTTGAATGAATTCAAGGCCATTCAGCGGGTTCGATTAGCGATCAAGATTAACTGTGCCTCGTTCTTGTGTGAATTTACAATTCACTCGGTGCCGCGAGCTCGCGGTAGCAAAAACAACTGCTCGCAGAAAATTTCCTTTCGTACGTGTGCAGTCGCGAGCATCGCCTGCGATTCGCTCTACGTCACTTTTTATCAAACCTTGAGCTTTAAATCTGTGTACGCGATACAAGTGGCATTTAATAACATCTTTGAGTAACGGAATATCAAACTGCATATTCGTAGACAGATTATGAGCGCATTGAAACGTAGAAATCCAAGGAAAAACACGTAGGCGACGAACGACTTTCGTTTCCAACCTGAGGCTCGAACGACTTTTCTAGACAACCACGAATGGACAGAAGACGTCCATGTGGGCGCCAGATTTGGCGAAACTTGGGAAACGAACGGTCCTCGCGTTGGTCCGGCTTGAAACCGTGCAAATTCGTATGTTTCCTTGGCATTGTACTTATCAGACGAACACGTTTACTCAATTACGTCAACCGCGCAGCTAATAAAAGGTGTCTGCATTCCAAACGTATGAAACTCCTTCGAATTCATTCGCAATTAAATGACTGAACATTTAATCGGCGTGTAAGAACGAAGCAACTGTAATCGAGATCCAAGGATCAAGTACGAAGAATTGAAAAAAATGGAAACAATAAAATTAACATCGTAAGCTATCGTTGAATAAATAAATGATTGTAATACACACGAGCGAGCATAACGTCAGAGTCGAGATCAATCTGGAAAGTAACTGGGTCTTGACGAGCAGATTAATTGGTCGATTTTAATCGCATTAATGAAAGAGCAAATTAATCAGCATCGTTTCATCTGGGGTTACACGACGCGATGACCCACTTCCATCTATGGTACGGACAATACGACTACAGTTGCATCTTTTATGGTCTTGTTTATCTGCATTATCAGTCATTCGACCAATTAAACGAATAAATTGTCTCGGTACTTTTGTTATTGATTTCGAAGAAACTATTGCACATATCCTGTCTGGCAAACACGATATCTTTCCGCGTTATTAATCCAGCGGTTGATAAATGCAAAGGAATGTGCTTGCGTTAACTAGCTTTTCAAATTTTATAGAATCATATTCGAGAGTTCACGGGGTGAACTATAAATCTTCAGGACTGTAAAACGTTTCCCCGGTTCTCGAACCGTATTATCCCTCAGCTGGGCTCCAAGGAAACATGTGTCGAACAAGGTCCGTCAGGGTAACAATGCAATTTTGTCAAAGTGAAGCGTAGGTGAGTCGTTCCGTTGCCATATGGTGGACAGAACCGGCAGGGTGGATTCGAGGAACGGAAATTTCGAAGGGAAACGAGAAGTCGACACTGACCATTTGGATATTCAACAACCTTGAGAACCTCCATGGGTGCCGAAGGACGTTGGAAGAATCCTCCGATAGAAATGGACACACCTACGCGACGATTACGTTCGCACTGTTTATCGGATGCGACACGTACGACTGGGATATTCCAGTGTCGACACACGTACTCGCAATTGTGATCTCAAGCATATCGCGAATCAGCCGGTAGCGAGACGTGACAGCGACACGCGATACTCTCTGTCAATTCGCGTTACCACCGCTGTCAATGGCCCTCTCCTGTCTCTGATCTACGAATTGATATAAAAATGCGACGGCCACCGACACGTGGCTGCGCGTCGACCGCCCAAGCGCAATTGCAACGTCTGCAACCCTTCTTCGCGATAAGAAACACGCGAATCCAACCCTCGCCAAGTCGGCACCGTGCCAGATCTGACGTAAGATTATATTTTATGAATAATGATAGGAAAGATATAAACATGGTGTGCAATAAATTTGTTCGTTATTATAATCCAATTAATTAGATCTTGAAAAGATAAAAACGCTGGTAGCATGCAACGGCAGCCTCGCTATAAATTAGTCGGCTAAGGCGCTTCTAAATTACTTAACGAGCCGTTTCAATTGCACTCTCACGTTGCCAATGCTTAATGACTTTCGCATACGAGTCATTATGTCACTCACGACGCTAGGAAAGCGGCTACACTGCACGTGACGTAAAAATCACGTAAACACACATCGGGTATCATCTGTTAAGTCACGTTTAGCGGAGTGTCTTGAGGAATAATTATGGGGCGCGAGCAGGCGTCGATTAATTACAGAAATATGCGCTGCTTTCTTGAATTAATGTACCGAGAGAAATACCGGAAATGCAGCTATACGGCACTTTAAATCATCTTGGGGGAGAAAATATTTGATACAGATTTTATCTGAAGCTTTGCGAGTGACAAAATCAGTCGAACTTCGTTTTCACGGCGTTAGCCATCGGAATTGCCAGCTGGCAGCGAAATGAATCATTAAAATTTCACTTCTCGAGCGACATACGGAGGAGCAAAAAAATCGCACCGCACCGGCGAGACGGTAACTCATTTACGAAAGCTTGTTTTTCTTTTATCTGGCTACCGAACTGCTACCACCTGGCCCCCGTACCCGGGCGCAAACGTGTTCTGCACGTGTGTAAGAGCATTTGCACACGTGTTTGCATGCGTTCAGGTAAAGGTAATAGGCCTGAGGCAGTCGGTCCTCCTTCGGATAATGACACAGGTAGAGCTTCGGGCACGTGCCTCACGCGATCCTCATTATCTCGGCTCTCCTTCTATCCTCTCCTTCTTCCTCCTCGTCAAGGAAGCAGGATACGATTGAAAATGGTCAAATTTCCTGTCTCACCGCGGGTAAACGTTCAGCGCATCAGAATTTCTATCATTTTTATTTATAGATCCTTTATTTTTATTCGAATTTATATCAAGATTCACCCACCCTTCTTTTGAGCGCATGATATAAAACAAGATATATAATCTGATCAAACGTTCCATTCCTCTTCTTGCACCAGCCACAACTCGTTAATTTCACGGCATCGTTAAAGCAAAGAAGAGGAACCCGTCACCCCTCCGATGTAATTAAAAGCGTCCATGTCTTTCGTGGCATCGTTTACGAAGCAAAAGGAAAAAAATCATCAATCTGCATCGTCAAGATCCATCAGTATCAACGCCGTCTCGACGCGAATCAATAATCGATCGGAAGGTGTGCCAGGCACGCAAAGGTGGGCGGCGAAGACCCATGGAGGAATAAAAAGCGATGAATAACGCGATGTCTTGGAATTACTCTTGTACTCTTCAAAGAACAATCGCGGCTACCGTTTGAATCTAAGGTTTCGAAAAATTAACCCTTTCGAGGCAGGAGGCATTGCATTTTAATCAACATTGAAAAATAAAAGTAAAGTAATGAAAGATAAAAGAAAAGTTTAGCGTCAGAAAACGAACGTTTACTGTTCGTGACAAATACTTAAAAGCGGAAAGCGAACAACCGATAAACGTCGATCCACCCTAACTTTGTTTCGTTTCGCCGACCGGAAACGAGAAAATTGAATACTCGTTTCCTCTTCCACCGACACGCTCCGTAAGCACCAGTTTCAAAGGAATACTATGAAACATTTGCAAAATTATACGAAGAAAATATTTATGAAAAATCTTCCAATACTAATTTCTGATGTGAATTTTAAGTAATTCTCTTCGTTATGAAACTACAAAGATATCATGGTTTCCGTATTCAGCTATCAACCGATAAGTTTGCTCTGAAATTGAGAAATAAACGACAATTCGCAAACTATGGCAATGTCTTATCACTGATAAGAAGCACATGTTTCTCAGAACTTTCAGCGAAAAGTCTAATCGTTTATATTAGAAAGTAAATAGACAAAGAGAAACTAGTTTCACTTCGTAGAAACGTTCGTCAACAAACGTTAGTAATATCTCTTGAATAATTAATTCTACGAGCAAACAAGACAGTCTTATCTATAGAGCGTCGCTCGTATGGACGGCTGTAATCGTAGTTTTATCGTCGCGGTGCCGTCTTCGGCTCGTGAAATAATTTTTATATTTAGCGCTCGCTCTGACTCGCCGGTTTCGGCGCGAGTAATCAAATCCGGGAAAAGAACGAGTCATCGAGAAGCTGCAATCAGACGTCATGCCTCGATTAGTACCTGACTGCTTCGTCTTCTCTTTTATTCCTTCGTTCGCGTGGCTGTGTAAACCCGCGCCTTTTAAAGGCTTTCAACTGACTGACTCATAATTGACGATGGTGTCACCGAAATGAATATACGAAAAAATAAGTTGAACTTGTGGAATAAGATGGGAAGTAAAACCATGAAAATTTTGACTTAAAATAATAAATATTCAAATAATTATATAATCAACCAGCAATTATATATAATATTTCTGCGATAAAATCATTCCAGTTTAACCCAGATATAAGAAAGATAATACCGTTCGTCGAAGATGTCTGTGGAGTCTGATGTGGTCACAGATTAGATTGCATCTGAGTGCAACGACGCTTGCAACGGTATGCATAGTAGCATAGCGGGAGGTCGGATCACAATTTCAAATTCCAGGAAGGGCCGATTGGTGGAGGTCGGAAGGGAAGGTAGGTTCATTGAAGAACAGCAAAGGTAGTAGTGTAAATAGTAGATCGAACGTGGAGATTAACGAGGTATTAATCAGAGCACAGCGAGAGCGAAGAGCCGCCCACGTAACGGAGCTACGATGACCTAACATCCTGTATCGCAGCGTGCCTCGTGCTCTGAATCTGTCGAACGTGTTTGCTCGTACGGTTTAATACGTAGACCTGTTCGTCCATGGAAGATCTTAAGAAAACGAGAGGGAAAGTGACGATTGCAATCTCCGATGCTCGACGTGTTACATCTGGGAAATTTTCACGTTTCAAAGTGTAATAAATTAAAATATGAAGTCATAAAATTCTCAATCTAATTAATTTGAATATATAAATGTTTACGGTTCTCTATTTTTGAAATACACTATGAATCGCGCAAACCACTGTCGAATTCTATTTCGAGAATTAATGCGAGAGCGTACTGGTAACAGTGGCAATCGGGTGCGTTTGCCTCGCATTAGATTAACGAGGACGAACGCTCGTAAAGCTTCCACAGGCTGGCCTAAATATAAGCGCCTACAAAGTTTCTCATAACGAACGATGTAATCCGGACTTCCTGCGGCTTTGGATATCCCGGATACGAGTAAGGTTTATCCTGTATTTTACCCGAGATTCTCCTTGCCCATTGTCTTTCGGGGAAACAATGACAAAAGCTGGTGTACGTTGCTGAAGAAAAAGAATAGAACGGATTAAGGAAACTACCCCTCGTCGTAATCCTAATTATGAATATCTAATACCTTGACGATTTTTTATCATTTTCATAAATCTTTTCAATTATTCAAACTTTAACCATCGGATGAATCAATCCAGCGATCAAACTGAACAACCAGATCACGACCGATCGTGTCCATGTAGGTAGAAAAGTTAGAAGGCATCGATTTGAATGTCAAAGCGAGCGAACAAGAATCGGTGGCGTCTCTATCGGTCCGATCCAAGAGCCTCGATATATCCGTAGCTAGAATAAATTACGCGGCTAGACCTTGTCGACCTTTCGCGCAAACTTTTCCGCGGATCAACGGCTACGTAACCGATGCCATTACCCGCGTTTCCTAGTTCTGTCGACATTATTTATATCCGTCGTCGCCGGAGGAGCTGGAGCAGAAACGTTTATTCGTGGCCGGCGTGACTCACGAGGAGAACGAGCACCTTCTTTCTCGAATCGAACCAATATAAAGTGTACAGGGGTTGAAGAAAATAATGGAAACACTTGTTATGGATAAGAATCCCCTGTATTGAGACCTTTAATGAAAACTATACTGTTTCTTTCATGTGCAAGGCGAGGTGTTAATTAAGTAATTAAATGGAGTAAGGAAGCAATTGATTGACAGATATATTGAACGGTGTTCGAGCATATTTATCGATGACAGATGAAAGTTTATCGACACATAGAGAATAGTTGCGATGAAACGGGAGAACCCACTCGCCTTGGTTCCGAAGGGAGACATAAAAGGAGAACGGTTCTAAGCTCGTCGAAGCACCTGTCATTAGACCCGCCTTGATACGTCCTGCCATGCGAGAAGAAATTGATGGAAAGGATGAGGTGCATCTCCCTTAACCCTCGATAAATCAAAACTTTTGTATTTACGAAAATATACTTTTCTATTTCTATCTGAAGCTCGCACGAATGCCACTGATCAAGAGCTTAATGAAAATCCAAGCTTAACTAAGGAAGACAGAAATACTTCCGTCAGAAGAACTTTTATCTATCCGTCAGATAAAGCTGATAAAGATTGTTAAATGAAATAATTGCGTAATTATAACTGAGTGGTAGATAGGAAAAAAAGGTTTAAAAAGAACTTGATTGCTTCAATCTCTGTAATTGTATAATAGCTTATCAACATAATTTGATTACAGTTAAAATTACTTCATTAAAGGATTATCTAAATATTCCACATGAGATGTTTGGCGAATGAATTTTTATTTTTCAAGATTCTGCCAGAATTTTATATTTTTGTAAATAAAATTCCAGGCACGAAACCTGTCGCTGCTTCCAAGGCTCGACTATCCTCTTATAGACGCATAATTAATTTAACGACGCCTCTAAACGCAAGAGAAAATTAACCACAACGACGCTATTATTTCGTGTTACGCGTTCAACAAACACGACTCAATTTGAATCGCAATTTGAACAGGAAAGCGTAGATTGAACCAAACGTCACATTAGTTGCATGCGTTTGCAAAAGAAGAAATTACAGCATTTCACAGTGGTCGTGGGCAAATGAAAGCTGATATTTCATTATCGAAGTGGCAACCAACGCGATGAAACGGTAGAAGCCACTTGCTGTTTACTTTCTGGGACGAGGACTTAAAAGGAGAGCGTGGTCGTCCTAACTCGTAGGAGTACCAGCCACTTAGAGTACCTGAACCCTCAAGTCCAAATTTTCTGGTACACTTTTGAAAAATTCAAAGTTTTATAATTATTTTTCATTATTTTTGGCATGATGAAAAGATCAACGAATTTTTAACAATGGAAGATTGTTGCGAATCGTCGTAGTACAATTTTAAGTTATTCCTCATTTCGAAGTGAATGAAATACGCTTACGGAAATAACACTTACGTAGCTAGTTTCTTCCGTCAGCGGAATTACATTTCTTCATCGACACAGGACACGTATGACTCAAATGAGCAATTTTGAATAACGATGATTCAGACCCGTCGATTCTTCGGCAATCACACATATTGCTGGAATCGTGTAGGTCACCGGTGACCAAAAAAGCAGATACCAAGAATCCTTAATTACTGTGATGACCAATTTCGGCATTCGTCATTTTGGTACTTGATTTCTTCTGCGTTGCTCTTGTGGTTTTAATTCATGTTTGATAGTAAACACTATGAACAGTTTGATACACCCTTCCTTTTCTTGGAATATTCTGTGTCATCAATTTACACACAGTATTGTTAAAAAATCAATCTTCACACCTAGTGATCGATAGCGTATTAAGTCATTTAGAATTTAGATAGATAGTTTCATTATAAATATATATTTGTATTTTTCCTTATAAACGGAAGTTGTCATTTTTACTGTTTCAAAACTGACATGTTTTTAAGATAAACGTTAATTAAATCTCCAAGCTCTTATTAAGGAATGACTGTTTCAGTGATAAGAAATCATGTTTACAAATTATGTGTTTTTAAAAGACTAACACATAAGAAAATTGGAGTTGTACCAAGCTTGCTGTTATCGTCACCTCAATATCATACTGAAAAATTACCTTTCGAAATGTAATATTTATCTTAGCGCTGAGCAAACTCCATTGCAAATGCAATACTGAATTGCAGCATATTTCTGTTCAACTTTTTTCATTTTATTTCAATTTTAAATTAAGAAATATTCTTATTTATGAGCTAGACATTACACAATATACTAGTCAAGATAAAAATTCTTCACATTACTCATGATAAATGTAACTTTTTGTCAAACTCAATTGCAAATAAAATTTGAATAAGACTTCTCACATTTCTTCTCATTCACCAAATCTTATGCATATGCAATGCAATTTGCAATACCGAGCGCAAATGCGAAATTCCATAATTCACTTGAAGAACAAAAACCAGAATGCACGATAAAGAAAAAACTTACCATCCTCGACCGTTCCTGTCCCGGTACACCGAAACCGCGAATCCAAACATGGATCTGCTCTCGTTCCTATAAACCGCGTAATGTCTCGTCTCCACGTTGAACGCTTCGGAAAACCAGGATGGTGATCCAACAAAAAATATCAGGCCGATTAGGCCAACGATCATATTCGTGATCCACATATTTCCACGTCTTTTTATCATTTTTCACACACACGTTGGTTCAGTCGTTTCGATACACTGTCCACGCACCAAGTGTCATACGCGCGATCGTGATCGAAGGTAGGACCGATCGTTCGTGAACGACGGGGGTGGTCAGTCAGGGTGCCGGTAGCGATGGGAGCATCGACGACATGTGGCTTCCACGAGACCTTTTTAAGACACTGTGGAACAGAAACAAATGGCAAAGCACAACTGACGAACGGTAAGGTATTGGAGGGGGCAAAGAGTCGTAGACGTATGCTTGACGGACGGTCGCGGACAGACTGAGTTGAAGTCCGTTCTTTCGGTTACTCTTCGCTCTCTTGACTCACGAGGGCTGTAACTCCCACCCACTGCACGCGCTTCCGAAGTTGCGCTCCGCTTCGACTGCGTACCGCCACCGACAATCAGACCGCGCAAGCCTCTGATGTCTATTCTATTAATTTGGATGATACTAAATGTTATTCTACATTTACAATTTCTTTTTCTAAGAAAAATCAATCCCCTCCGTTCCCCACCATGATTTTTTAGGCACCCTACATACGAGGTGGAGCAATAATTTTGTGCATTATTAATATTTTCTTTATTTGTAAAAATATGAAAAAATGTTGTATAAAAATTTGCATTCTATGAAGAGGAATGCAATGTTTTATAAATATTTTCTGCATGTATGGAGGGTTGAAACAAATTTTAAGATCATTTTCACTTCTTTAATTAGAAATCTACATTTTCTTTTAATGTTAGTAGATTTCTTGAAACATTCTGCATAAAAAATGAGAATCGCTTATCCCCTATTACCATATTGACCCACCTTACGCGTGAAGACGTCGGTTAAACAGTATTAAGGAACCCATTTGATTGTACAGTAACTACAGAGGCAAAAGACTGGACATGCCTCTGATATCACCCATGATATGTCGGTACGCTGATGCTTCGGGGTCTCTGACACCCCAAGATGATATTACTTCACTTCACTTCATAAGTTTCCCTCTATTGAGGGTGGCGTAATCTAGGGACTTGATTTGTCCCTTTTTGCCCAATGAAAAGTTATCGGCTACGCGCATTATCGCGCCATTTTCAATTACATTATTCATGCTATATGCTTCTGTACTTTTAATTCCACTCATACTTGTCCGTACTTTTAAGTCCACTCATCTTACTCGCTCCTTTCCATCCCCCTTTTAGTCGCCTCTTACGACAGGCAGGGGATACCGTGGCCGTATTCTAAGCCCCCCGAGCCACAGGGGGTCAAGATGATATTAGGTCGGTGTACAGAAGTAGACACCGGGGTCCCTCACACCCCCAGATGATATCAGGTCGATATATAGAGAGCGCCATCGATACGACGCGGTCCCTGACATCCCGGATGCCATAATGTCAGTATGCAAACTCAGGTAAGTATCCTACTATATTTTCTTCTAGGTGTTGAAGGAATATTTTTTGAAGGAACAAATTCGAAACCGCTTGAAAACAAAAGCATGTCCTCCAGTCTTGTTGGATCTGGAGTCCGCGCTGGCAGATCTCAGATTACTTTGATACGGCAACGTAGAGCTCGAAACTCAAAGATATCATGCTGCCATCTTCCTTACCGTTTGTTACTTATATCACATTCTACTATACCGATTGCGGTTGGAATTCTATCACAGCATTTGTAGTGGTAATAATGAAAATTAAAAGCCACTGGTGCACTATAATACCGACAGTCTGTCGTCGGTGACTAATAGCGCTGTATTAGAATTCTAATCGATTGGTATTTCAGGATGTGACATATGCGACAAATAGTAAGTCAATTTCAACATTTTTATTTAACTGTCAGGCTATTATTTAAATTACATAGAAGCTACAGAATATTTTGGTAATGCTAATATAATGCAAAAATTGTTTATTTTACGTACATGTGCAATTTTTGGTATATTACTTTCGTCGTTCATTCTTAGGTGGTGCTGATGGTATCATTTTCAAATCCCTAATTGATACATAATTAGAAAACATGCTAATGAGAATTGTGCTATATTTTCTATCACTTAAATTAATTTATATGCGAAAATATTATATTATACATAAAGTATATTAGATCCTTGGAAGCAAGTTAGGAAGAGTAAGGCATTTTTTGAAGCATATAACAAACGTACAATATTCAGTGCAATGTTTCTCCACATCTTCGTTTTTTTAAATGATCAATATCCAATTTTACACGGCTTGTATACGAACACATGGCAATATGGAGGCTTTTCGAAGCTCAAAGCTTGTTTGCAGACGGTATCGCCGTGACCCAGGAACGGCTTTTCATGTACGTCTCAACTATCGTTATGTAAATTGACTCAATTTTGTGATGTGTGTTCTGCACGGGATGAGCATGAACACGTCGAAGCCTTCGGGGTCTATTGATGCGTGTGCAGGGTATTTCAATCGGGTAAAATCAAGATCCCTTGATCGTCAAATTTTAAGGGAGAAAAAGTATCATATCAAAATAAACCTAAACACGTACAGAAATCCAACGCGGTATTTAACTCTGTATATTTTTAAAAAGAAAAGAAGAAACACGCTTCTTCCACGTTAAAGGAATCTGTGCAAAGATTAATGAGCAATTTCGATGGGTCACGCACGATCGATCTTGGGGTTTATTGCAAAGGGATAAACCGAAGGCGGATTATCGCGAGTGGTCCTGTCGCATCTGTCATACACAACGCGTTATTATTCCATTTCTATACGCGTCTTGCTGTTTCTCTCCCTATTGCCAGGATCATGCTCTGCCGATCCGAATCCTAGTGTAATCTCGCAATCGGATTATCATGCGGAACCGTGAACGAAATCGAATCACCGTGATGGAGATATACGGTTCAGCCAATAAATACACCAGCATCTTTCTAATGTAGGTGAAAACGAGGTAACGACAAGGGATTAATGAAAGGAGAGTGAAATTCTTGTTTGCCGACAATAATATCCTTAATGTGTCACTGTTTCGTTTCAAAGACACGGTCCAATCTTGATCCTCGAAAAAGCCGCAGACTTGTCGCGCCGTAAGGAGTATAGCACAACACGTTTTTTCCATTTTCATTTGTCGGAACGGTAAAAAGAGACGGGCTGAGGAGCGGAGGAGAGGATGGGAGCATTGGGGGTGCAATTCATATTTGTCCGTAGGCAGCAGCGGAATTGCACCTTTAATCAAGATTTCTACCAATTTGCGAGCGCCGACGGCGCGAAGACAAAGCCTATTGTTGCCGTAACTGGTTGGGGCTTCAAGTGTTCCAACGCAACGGTGAGAGCCCGATGCGCGTACATACCGGGTGTACGTTTCAATGAGTCCAGTTCAATCGTACGATTGATCTGTTGAATACAACAGAAGCCTTAAACTCTTCTCAGGACAGATACAAAATTAACAGGTATTCAAATACAACACCTTTGTTCTCGAATAAAATTACTGCTATAAACCCTTTAATGCCTTTTAAAAGACACTGATCAGAGACTGTACAATTTTTGTAAATTGTCTAAATGACCAGGGCATGCCTAAGGATAAATAAAATCATTGAAATTTATTTAGTTTCACTCGGAAAATTCGTGGATGTTTGAGAAATCGTGGATATCGATAGGCACACCCGTTATCCACAGAGCATACACGCGCCTTCGCCGGTCTGTGTCGGGCCAGGAGTTGAGACGAGTATTCTGGAGCGGAGGCTGACGCTCAGGGACTGCCAAGCTAGTCGCTTCGCATCCCAGAAGTCCCTACCCCACCGTTTGCTTCCGGCTAAGCCCGTTGCCACCGCGTCCCAAGCAACTTGAAGCCACTCGTACTTCTGTTTGTGTTTGCTAATTGTGAATTGTCTACTTCTTGCCGGTGGCCCGCGTGTACGTGGCGCAGATAGACGGAGAAAGATAAAGGAAGAAGGAAGACCGACCGAGGAACGGGTAGCAGAGTGAGACAGAGGGGTAGTAAAGGGGTGAAGAGAAGGGCAGCTCGAATCGGTGCAAAAGGGAGAAGGATATACGTACGCGTGTACGGAAACGTAGAGGCCGCATGCGAACCAAGACGAAGCGAGCATGTCGTCTACGGAATGCTCAGACCGAGGAAAAACCACCCCTTTTCCACCCCTCGGGCAACGTAGCCCGGTTTGCTACTATCCCTTCCTTTCCTTACACCCACTAGCGACGGCCACTCCTCACCCTAAGCCCTCCGTTCTCTCCCTTTACCCCTCAGACACTCGAGTTTACCTCACTAGTCACTGCTTACATGAGTACTACCCACCAAGAGGCACCCGCGAGCAAAAGGGTACCAATTTTTAGTCATCCTCTTTCTGTACCTCCTATCCCTTCAGGTAACGTGACGCTATGGCCTCTTACCTTTCAAACGAGCTACACTATTTCCGAGGGAATCGTGTGTGCCTTTTGTTTCTCCTACAAGTGCGCCGGCTAGTTTAAGTATCCTGATAAGTTTTAAGACGATTGCCGTTTGAGGAAGGTGTTTTAGGGCGAGAATATATGATATGCTACAATTTCAATGTACAATTTAAGTTTCTCATTTGCTAATTTGTCTAATTAATATAATACTAAATAATAAAACATTGTTATCAGTGTATTTATAAGATAGAGTTAGTTATGTATAAATCATGTACGATTTCTCAATTCTCGTTGACATTAAACCTCCCTATCCCAGGAATCCCTACACCTCCGGATGAAAAAATTGGACCAGTATAATTGAGCTAACCGGACAAGCTGCAACCCCTTTCGGTCGGCGATAATGAGTCCATTTTTGGCGCCCCGGTGGTAATATCGCCTGGTCACGAAATAAAGCGGAATCGCGGCGTATTGTAAGGAAAATGTGTTGGCACACCCTCCGTCGGATGCTGCCAGGCTGCTCGGTCGAAACATACCCCGGTCTCTCTAGAGACGAGGGACATATTGTTTGGTTCAGTAATTCCTCGCGTTATTTCCCGTGTTTGCTTTTTATCATTGTAAACTGATATATTGTCCGGGGTAACTCCACCCTTCGCAAGTACCCCGGGAAAGAGAAGGACGAAGGGAAGGGAAGAGCGGGCAAGATGTGGACAAGAGGAGAACCATGTCTGACCAATGCTCGCTAGTTCAACTTCGTGGACCGAGCGGAAACGAGATTACTCGCGAACACGCCTGACTGTTTCATTCGGCGTGCACGCAAATATACGTGGACATGCATAGACGCGGATGGCAAACAATAAAAGTATACAAAGGACGAGAAATTGAAATTGATTGCCCCGGGAAGCGCGAAACCGTAATGGAGACACATTATTATAGGTAAATACATTCTATTTTAATATTGTAGCATAATATTTTAATATTCGTCGCTTTCAATATTTTGTCACGTCGAACAGTGACGAGGATATTCGAATCTAAATTTTCCTTTGTCTTTCGAGTATTTGCTAATGACACTGCGTCGCGTACGTTCGTCACATGACACGGCACGTGTGCCAACACCAAACTCGTCGCCAAGCAAACAACGAATTAAGCTTTATATCCCTTAACCACTTCAATCACCGATAAAACCCTATCGAACGTAAGATTTGCAAATAAACCCACGGTCGTAGGTTCGAGAAGTTAATACCAGAAATTTCTGTTCAACGTCGATCTTTTTGAAAAGAATTGATTTTCAACATACTTCGGATCGTTCGAAGGCACGAAGATCCAACGGTGCTGCGAGAAACGCGGTACGGAAGAAGCGTATTTCCACCCTTGCATTCAGCACCGAGCTCCATAATCCGTTAATCACAGTGGACGTGGTGGAAGGGTAGGAAACAGGCGCGTAATCTAAGAAAAGGCGTCGGAGCATTGGCGTCGCTAGAAAGTGGTTGTAAGTGAATGAAAGTGGATGCAAAGGTGGAGGTGTGGTTGCTACGAGGTCGTCTGCCTGGCAAAGCTTGGCATGATCCGCCACGGAAGACAGAGGTTTGTCTGTCTTTATCAGCCAGCCCAGGTAGAAACCCCTCGAAGCCCGGCTACGCGTCTCTACCATTGCCACCCCTCAGGAAAAGCCCAGAGGGTGACGGACGTCCCCGATTGGCGTGGCTCCCTCGAACCAGGGAGGACATCGTGCACCCCTATTGGCTCCTCACGAATCCATACTCGGTATTCATTCGTTGGCTCATTCGTCGACCCCACGATCCTTTCTCTATCTCCCTCTCTCCCTCTCTCACTTCGCTAACCCCCGTTGAAAGCTCGATGCAACTCACCCTTCGCATCGTCACGGAAATCTTTTCAATGCATTTCACCGCCAGCTTTCACCGTTCGCCGGATATTTTTAAGCAAATATTGTTTTTAATAAAAACGCACACTGGTCCTCGTTAACGCGGTCTGCTCGATGCCCATGATTCATAGAGGAAGCGAAAAAAGATCTTGCATTTTCCTGGAAGCTGTTTGCTGTTTGTCTTGTTAATCGAGTTAGGTATATTTATACCGAGATCTAGAAGCTTTTAAACACTAAAAATTTCATTTATACCTCTGTTCCAAAAGTCTTACGATTCCATCGGTAATACCTTTGAAAGGTAGCAGCAGCCAGGCGAATCATTGGTATCAAAAGAATCATTCGTTCGATCCTTTTCAAAGGAAAATCCAGGGTGACGAAATTCGTCGATCCTTAATCCGGTGGTAACGAAAAAAGGAAGAGGATCGATGAAAAGTGTCGAACACTCGGAAGGAACTTTCGCCTGCACTTTTAACGTCGCCGCGCTCTCCGTGTCGCCTTCGTCCCAATTGAATGAGGGATAAAAAAAAAAGCAGGGTAGAAAAGAAGGTGGCCAGGCTGCACGGAGGAAAAAGACGAACGATAGAAGGTGACAGAGATGGACAGGGATAAAGCGTTCTCCTTGGGGTGTTGCAGCCTATGATCGTGTAACTAGATGGGCGTGTTTTTAGCTTGCTCTTTGCTCCGCCCCTGGTACCGCCCCATTGGTGGTTGCTGCTACCTACAACTCGTGACCTCCCTTCACCCTTCTGCCTGCAGCTGGAACCTTCGTTGGGTCTCGCCAGCAGCCACCGCACACACGTCAGCAGCGGCAAACGGCGCCTCCAACGGACAACGGATCGTTCGTGATCACCGTCGATCATCCTGCTACGATTTAACGTACCCTGCCACGAAATCGTCACGATTTCATGGAGGACCACCTCCCGGTGATCGTGTGTTAGAATTCGCAAGATAAATAAAGTTAGAACGACATCCTACCATAAAATACGTGAACATTTCATCTGTGCGTTCGACTGACAGTGTTGTTTAATAAAGATCAAGCATCGTAGAAGAAAGTGATGAATTTTCTGAATAATCATTGATAGATCTTAGATCTAACGGTGCGAACATAATGGCTGACTATTGGTGGACCAAGATACTCTAAGACCTCTCTAACGCGTTGACGAATCTTGATTAGAATGAAGAATAAGACTTACAGTTTTAAATGAGAAATTTTCGATATCCTGAAGGATTCAGTTTGACGTGATGAGGGTGAAGCTGGCAGAGGAGGAGGAAGTATCAATTCGTTAAAACGTTCAGTGTGTCAAGCATCAATGGCGAATCGCGGAGGATCGAAGCGACAGGACTGATATGCTGTTTTCGATAATGTCGACGGCCGATCCGAGAGACTTTCTGGAAGTGGTTGCCGACCTGTCGATGGCCGTCGCGTATCGTTATGAAGATCGAAGAAGCCTCCTCGAACCAGTGAAGACGATACTGCTCCTGATGCTGCTAGGTCGCGTTAGTCGAACAAACTGCAGGATCAAGTAGAGTCCTCGCGAGACTTGAACTCTGTCGTTAACTGGGCTTGGTGAAAGTGTTTAGGATTTAATTGGAAGGCCGAGATCAGATCAGGGGGTTGATCGTTCGAACGAGCTGCTGCAACATTCTCACGAGCTTCGTAAGTATTTCATTTGTAAAATAAATCCTTGTTTATTACAGATTTTCTTGAAAGGGAATTTGTTAAATTTGATTTGGGAAATTCATTTATCGAGATTCTATTTAGCTTCATTGGTGAAAATTAGTAGATTCACCCGCGTGTTTGAAGATTCAACAGTAGGGGAGAATTACGAGATGAACGACTTGGCACAATTAGCCAGATTTTATGAGCGGATGAAACGGAGAAGCGGCTTCTCCGCAGTCTGATAACTAAACGGATTAAAACACCCGTCGCGTTCGAATACCCTCGTAAACTAGGTGTAATGCAAGTATCGCGGTCACGAAACACAAATTTCGTCTCGAATTTCCATGCTTCCTTCGCCATATTTTATATTATATTAATTAGCGATGACCCGGGTTGTTTAACGAGACGAAAAGACACTTCTCAGTTTATTGCAGATGAAATGACTAATTTAATTATAAACCTTCGATAACAATAATTGTGCCTCAAAAGAGCATTCAGACATTTTGTATTAACATTAATAAAAAGATTAGATAATCAATCTTATCGAACTTTAAGCTTGAAAATCATTTCAAAAATACACCATGTAAATTCGAGCAACAAAATCGAACATTTCCAAGAAAGAAGGAAAGAAAAGCGTGCTCCATTTCCATTCTCAACCAGGATCAGTATTGTAGCGACGGACCGCGGTGAGGTCGGTCGAGATCAAAGACGATTATCGAAACGTTTTCTAAACATCCCTGTCGTAACATGTATCGCAGGGAGAGAGCGACATATGTAAAAGTTTGATCCCTCGTACGACGTGTACCCTGACGCATTTTAATGGTGAAACGAGCGTACAAGTGGCACTGGAAATTAGCGAACAATTAGCTCGGCCCGTTGATGTTTTATAAACAGCGTGCCTATCGACGGGGCCATTATTTCGAAGCATTCGTGCAACGCGCCTATCAAGGCTGCCTACCTACATCGTACGTGTATATACGCTAGTTACCTAAGTGGTTTGGCTCGAGTGTGTCCGAAGTATCCGAACAGTATTCGAGCGTGGTAGTGCTTAGGCTTTTCGAGTATCACGGCTTGGAAAAGAGGAACACGTTGGAGGGGTTAGAGAAGGGGTTCTTCTAGTGTTTCGTTGCGCTTAAAAGGAGGGGTGTGGGGAGGGATTTTACGGAGAGGGTTTCGCTGCAAGGCAGCTTTGGTGTTGCAGCCTCTTCAAACCTCGTGCAAACACTCGGGGACAGGGCGTTCGCCTGGTACGACGATTAATATCCCAATAAGGCCTCGTTCACAGGCCTCGCTCGACCAAGCTGCTTCGTTCTTTATTCATTGTATCGTAGCTCCTCCCGCGGGATAAACTGCCCGATACCAGGCTGCTTCCGTCACTTTTCTCTTTTCCTTTTTACTCCCTTTTCATTCGCGCAGCGCCTCTTCCTGCGAATGGATTATATTTCCTTCGTTCACAAGTTTCCTGGAGTTTATTTTTTTAAAATAAAATATCACGTTTGTTAAATCGCCGAACGAAAATTGAATGATTCCGAAACGAAAGCATTCTCGTTTCTCCGCTAATTGCGATGCTTATCGAAATTGCAGACGAATTGATCGCGGTATCACAGAGAGCGAGGTTAATTTCATTCGTTAACGTCGAATTTGTTGCTGATCGTCCAAACGAGCGCAGCTGACGAACAAATTTTACAGCGGGCCCACGCGATTAGCATACCCATCACGGTCGTGCGGTGCGTCATTTATTTGCGAGAGGCCGGTGTCGAAACGCGGCTACACGACCGTGTTAATCGCCGGAGATTCGATCGCGTATACTACCAATGGCCAAGATATCGCTTTATTAGTCGATTTACGAGAGCTGCCCATCGGCAATCGTTCTAGCTAAACGTCGAATATTTTTAAATGAGAACTCATCAAAAATTTTCATTACTCCATCGTGCTGAAGAAGGAAGTCGTTCCGGTTTCACGGAGACGATCGAACAATAAGATATCGTGCCGTAAAACAAGCAAAAATATGGATCTTTTTAATTGATCATTTTATAATGTTTCTGATTGGCCAGCTCTTTTTAAGGAAATGAAAATTCATGTCGATTTCGAAACGAAACGGTAGCTCACCAATATTTTTCCACCGTAAATATTTGAGGTAAGACGTCGAAGAGGGGGATGAAACGGCGGAGAATCTCGAATCCAAGGGAGCCTCCACGTTTTCCTCTTTTCTCCTTCTTTTTTATTTCCCTCGCTCTGGATGCTGCGAGCAGGCATTATTACGCTACTTGATTTCGCATCGTGCCAGCTGTCTCCGATTATTCGCCATAGAAATTTTCGGGGATTCGAGTTCAAAGGGGACCCCGCGGTCCTCCGCTAATATTTGAGGAGGCTCGCTAGTCCTGGGCCTTACCGGATGTTAAGCTTCTGTTGTGCTCGAAATTCTTTACCTTTTACTCGAGATTACAAATTTATCGAGCGTCCTCAGACGACTGTACTTTCAATATTTATACAATATTTATAAGTGCAATTAATTGTACTTATTTCTGATTACTCCGATGACCGTAAAACACAGAGAAGTTGTATAATATTTTAAAAGACTTCGTTGTATGCACCTTTGTTAGAGTGTCTCCCATCGCAAGATCACGCGAGCCCAAGTATTCCAAGTATCCGAAAGGGGGTTGAAACGCTTCCGGGACGTTCTAAGTTTTCTTCGAGTTGACACAGCCCTTTCTTCCATCCCCTAAACTTTCCACCAGCAGACACTTTGTTTCGTGCTGAGATTCATCGCAAGACACAATAATTCTTGTCCCTAACAAACGCCTTATTTCTCCATCTTCAACGCCTGAGTTGAATTGCATTGAAAAAACTACCCTTATAAAATTATATTTTCAAGTAGAATCATTGTCAAAAACCCTGAAACCCTGAAACCCTTCTGTGACTTTTCGAAGAACCGAGGATTCCGCGGGAATATTTCACGGATGCGCAGGAGGTTTCCCATTGCAAGTAGAATTTCAAGCTATCCGTGACTCTCGTAGACCACCCTTTCCGCCTGTTTTCCTTTCTCCGTTCCCCGTGGGCCCGTCTCGCGCCAAGGATCAGCGATAGTTGGCCAGATAGCACTCGCAGCGTTACAGGGCTTGCACCGTGTCTGGTTTTATACACCGGTTCACCGTTTCGCTGGTATTGGTGTCCCCGGTTGGCTTGTAGAAGACCGTAGGTGAACACGTACCACGATACCCGGTGTCCCGAATAGGTTTCTAGCGGTACGAAAACACGTCGGTAGGTGGGTGTGCCACGTTAGTCATTCGGGCCGGTTTTACCCCAACTTGAAACACCCACCTACGTACGAGACGTTATCTAGACCGTTTGCATCGGTGTGCGTCAGTCTACGAGGCCGAGGATGGGGTTGAAGGTGGTTGGTATCTTGTTGGAGGGCGAGAAATACGAGCTGGCCACGAAGCTCTTCCAAACGGGTTGCGTGCCACACCGATCGAGCTGCAACACGAAGAAAGACCGTCAGAGAGGGAAAACTAAAGGGAGAAAGCGTAGCCAAGGGGGTTGCTCCGCCTGTTCACACCCCCTTTCCTTTCGCTGTGCTCTTTAAAAAATTAGCTACCCGACGCGAACGAGAACTCGTCGCGACCACGGTTTTTATCTCGTCCCGTTGCCTTCCAGCCGCTGCCTCGTCGCTTCGTGACTGCATTTTTCCCAGCGAGCTAATTTACGCGCGACGAAACAATCGGGGAATCTATATAATTGCCGAGGAGCAAGGTAATCTTGTAATCTTGCAAAGGAGCTCTCGGTATCTTTTTTTCTCTTTATGAATTCTGGAGTGTGTATTTTATTGAAACTGATTAATTCATAAAATTGCTGTTTCTATTTTCATACCCTGTGCAAATTTCGTGCAGCACACTAACGAAAAATGTTGCAACAGTAATCTACTATGATCATATGAATAATTAAATCAATGAATGAATTTTTCCAGTAGTCGAGTTACAAGATTGACGTTCGATCTAGATTTCCACGAGACCGTGGAAGAATCGACGAGATTGCTCGAATTCTTCCTGGCGATTCTTCTTTCCTTCTTTTTTTTTTTCTTTTAATTCATGCGCGTGTAAATACGTCAAAGGGAGCGTAGAAACGTGCGCGACTGGCGTTACGAAACGAGCGCGCACCGTGGGCGCAATAAATCAAGATAAAGTTATGATAAACAAATTAGTCGGCGTTCCCGCCCCTCACCGGTGTTATTGTCTATCGTATATCTACCTACAAATTACCAGCCGTTCCGAACACCTCGGGGTAACTGGCTACTCGCTGCGATCCGTTCCCTTGTGGTGGTCACACGTACAGGGGTTGAAGGGAATTCGAAGGGTAACTCGAAATTAATGCACCACTTCCTTTCGGCGTAACCTCCAATTGCAGCGTACCAGCGTGCCCTTTATTTATTCGATGAACAGAACTTTCGGCCAAGGGACTCCGTGAAAGGTGAACTTCGTTCTCTTCCGAAGATCAATCTTCCCTTCTTTGTTCTTTATACAGGACGATCGTGTACTCCACGAGTTTAATCCGTATAGGGTCTCGCGAGTGCCCTCGAAATATCTCAAGGAAATTCAGAGGGTAGAAATAAAATGTTTAATATGCTCTTTTGATTGGATTTTTTCAAACAGCAAACGTCGAATGGCAAACCTTTCCAACGGGCGTGCTGAAAAATTCATCGAGATGAATTTAATCGGCTTTCCCGTGCTAGGAGGATCAGTAGCCCATCCAATGAACCCGGGAAACAAGAATGGCTGCGGATACGCAGCCGCCTAGCATTGTTCGTTAATCCATGTAAAATTAATCGCCCGCTCCATTTGGCCGTTTAGCCGCGTCTGCAACGTCAAATTCTGCCGAAACAACGCGCGTGCAATTTTTATAAACTACCCTTCATTGGACGTTTATCCGTCTAAACGTTCGGGTTTGTAACGCAAGGTGCCACCTTCTCAGTTATTCATATCAGATGGAAGATACCGATTCGTTTCTGGTTCCAGTAGTCATCACGAAAGAACGATGCCATTAATTTCGGCGCGGCTCGAATTTTATAGTGGAAATATACGATTGGTGGGCAGGTGAAGCGACTCGGCCGATTATCCCGCGTCGTTTACTTTGTCACGCTCGTAAAACACCCCGGCGTGTTCCCTGATGACCGTCGACGATTTTATTCGGAAACGAAAATGGTACTGCCGCGTCTCCGAATGGACAGAAATGGAAACTCGTTACGACGGTACGGCACAATGTAACTGGCCTTTCCATAAACGCGTTCGAAAGATATCGCGTCAAAATATGTATCGCGATCGAGTATCAGCTTGTAAAAACGAGAACAAGAAATGTCAGTCCATTAAACTTAACAGGAAAAGCATCAACCGTAATAGGTTTTAACGGGAGGGAAAAAAAGCAGAGTGGAAATAGGAAAGAACATTAAAGGAAATATTTGGGACGAGTGCCGAGGGTTATAAGTGTATAATTAATTTTTATTTGCTCCTTTTAATGTGTATTTAATTTACGAAAGGGGAAAGAAGATTGCGCACGCTTGGTAAATAAAATTCTCAGAGATTTCTTATGAAAGCCATCGAGTGGACTGTACGATCATTTGTAAAATCCACGAAGAAATAAAAGAAAGGAAATTTGCATTCGTTTCGAGAAACAAACGACGCTGGTTGTTGCTCACTTTGTATTTTAATTATCGATCAAGATGCGAGACAAGAAAGGCACGCTTTCAGGAGACACGGGAAAATAATAAATTCCCATTTATAGGTGTTAACGTGATGTTGCATGGAGGGCACCCGGAGGAGTGTCCAGTCACGCTATGGAAATTATGACGTATTACACGATTGCCTTTTCAACGTCGCACGCGGCTTGCCCGTGCCGTGACTAATAAGCAGATGTAATGCAATTTAACACGCATCGTATTAACGCCTCTGTTCAAAGATGGCCAATTTTCAACCCTATACATATTTCATTCGTCTTCTAACGATTAGAAAATTTCCAGATCACGAAGTTTCGTTCTTGAATAATGATTTCTTCTCTTTTTCCTTTTTTTTTTTTAAACGAGTTACCAGGCCTGCACTTCAGGTTCGCGGAACTATTATCGCGAACAGCAAGCTACTAATTACTCGGCTGCTTGGATTATCTCGATTAACTTTAATTAACCGGCCGGTTTTGAATGGACTTCCACGTGAACGCAGGTTGTTCACGCGGTATGCATTTATGCAAGAGGCGGGTAGAAGCAACGTGTCACCAATTTGCTGTTTTAATTTTTATACGAGCTTCCATTAGCCGATGACTCGGTTCGCGTCACCGTACGATACCTTGCACGCTTGTCGGATTAAAATGGATTACAGCCTTCCTATTTTTCCCATTGGGCCTATTCTAATTTTCCCTTTTTCCACAATTACGGATAATTCAAGAAAGAGGCTATCGTTTTATTCCACAGACTGTTGCTTCGAATTTCTTATTCGATCGCGGACAATAAGTCGGGTACGATGTAACATAAGTTTCCAGTGGGACCGGAAGTTCATGCTTATTCACTGAGCACCGAAAGGGCGGCCAAGTATAATTTACGTATAAATTAAACCGAATGAATCAACGGCGAACGATTAATAGCAATAGCTTGCGCCTGTGATAATAACAATGGTCGGCTTGTTTACGACCGGTAAACGAATATATTAGCTTTTTCATTATTCCGCCACGTGGACAGCAACGTCTATCGTGGGTTTACGATACCTGGCCACTCCTGGCACGAACGTTTGCCTTTTGTCTTCCGCTATCTGTTCCATGCGGATGGTTCAGAAAAATTCATTTCAAAGAGTCATAAAAAGCACGTGAAAGCGAGAAATGAGATTTGATAGGATTTATCAAAAATGTAATTCTGATGGACAAAGATATACGCGCAAAAAGGGTGGAGAAAGCGTGGAGGGTCGGAGGATGGATCGTACGAAGTAAACAGGTCGTGAAATTACCTTTTAAATATTAGATTATGATTAAATGTGTACCTACCTCGAAGGCACTAAATGTTCAGCATCGACCTCCGCCCACCCCCGTAGACCGGGCACATAAAGCCGACGATGGGGATGGTTTATGGTGGATGAGACTCGAACCTCCCTCTCGAGGCTATATCGCGATATCAATCAGCTCTCGGCATCAGATAAGATTCGCTGCTCAGGAACTGTGCTTTTCAAAACGTGGATGAGCTTCCTCGTATCCTCGTAGACTATCAGAGGACCAAAAGAGATCGTTGCACGCTTTGTCGTTCGCAAAATGGCAACTGATCATTATTTTACGTAAGGATCTTCAAGATACGTGTACCAAACGTTTGGTAAAATTATAATATAATATAATCGGAATGAAAAATGTTAAACATCGATGGATTACAGAAGGATATTACAATTCGTGATCAAGTGCGTGATATCGAGACAATGTCGACTTTTGTTCCCGGCTAATTGGCATCGTTAGTTCACCGAGAATCATAAATGCTCGCTGGTAGCACCTTTGCCAATAAATATCCCGACTCCCCCGTTAAAATTTAAAGGGCCCTTCACACGTGGACGAAGTCCGGCCGTAAAGGCTAGCATGATGGGCAGGTGTTTATATCCGGCCGGTGTTGCATGCGTGTCCATACATATGCATACATATGCATAAAAAAAAAAGCAACGATGCCCAGTGGGTATTCTACACGCCCACGCTCTCGTTGCTTGTCCGAAAACCTTGCGTCGACCATAAGCATATGCATTGCTCACTTAGTAAGATCGATCTAAACCGATATATATCTGCTAGTTGACGATAAACGCGTACGGTTGGGCTACGTGGCTAGCGTGTTTAACGCGTGTGTGTGTGTGTGTGTGTGTTGGGTTAGCTAGGTTGAAGCGTGCGTGTGCATCCGCAATTACGCGCAAGCCGGAATACGCGAAGGATAATTAATGCAAACGAGGTCGAGCCGGGGAAATTTCGGTTCGACGAGGTACCTGCTGCGAAGGTGAGAAGTGGAATGCTTGAAAAACAATATTTACGGGCCTGGCCACGGGGCTCATAATGCTCGCCCTTAGGAGATAAGGAAATTATTCGTGGACAAGTTGCTACGGGCGTGTTAAGGAGACGATATTGATCTGGCGGAGTTCGTGGCAGAAAAAATATCCGTTCGTTGTGCTGTCTGCCACCTTCGAATTCGTGATTCTCTATCTGGGAGAATAACGACCGTGTGTGGATCTGCTGAACGGTGTTCCGTTCGGACCCGCGCTCTCCACGGTCTCGCCTTTTTAATTTCGTGTGTTGAATGCGTGAATCAAGGTAGAACGCAGATTTTATGATTCTTTTCCTCTTTTTAATTGAAACGTGGAAGGATTGAAAAAGAATTATGAAATTCCTGATGAACGATTCAGAGAAGTACCAGACATTTTTTACTAAAAATATCCATGGGGCATTTATGCAGTTGTAATAATTAAAGATTAAGTTTCAAATTGATGTGCCATAAGTGTCGTTTTACGATACTTTTATGTCATGAAATCGCAGCCAATTGAGAGACACGGTAGGGAGGAGAAAAAATATTTTCTCTATGGCAGTCAAGTTGAAAATTGAAAGATAATGGTTCAGAAAAATGTGTGGTTGGTAGGACAGGAATATTCGAGGATCACAATGGATTTTCTTCAACGACAAACTACGCTCGAGCAGCGAAACGTGGCCGCAGCTTTCCATGGTGTTCCCTTGGTATTGGCCAACAAGTAGCTTTCGCTCGAGTCCCCATACCATCGTCCCGTTTAACGGCAACGAGAACTTCCAAGTCTCCGGGGAGAGTTTGCCGACTAAAACCAACCCCTACTGACGATTCGAGGGGTTGCGCCACAATACAAGCAATAACACGTACCGCCTTCCTTCCCCCTCGTACCTCGTGTCCGTCGGCCCCGTTGCACGCACCCTCTCTTACCTTAATCGACGAAGGATGATTTGGTCTTAAATAAACTTCTCACCTCCATCGACGGAACACCGCATCCCCGTTCCTTCCACCCTACCAGCCGTTTATCACATAAATCGTCAAGTGGTCACTTTGATTATGGCCTCATCTCCTCCCCTCTCCATCCATCTTTCTTTATTCGCCTGCTATTTTTCGCCCTCGTCTCGAATTTCGAATTGAATTCGATTACGTAACACAGAGATCGTTCGAACCTCGAGGGTCTTTGCTTCATTGCTGACAGCTGATGTTATTTTATCTCTTATCAACGACACGAGTACAATTTTTCCTTTTAACACGTTCCATGGTGATTAATTTATTAAATAACTCGTCGAAATTTCAATGCCAAATTGTACCTTCTTATTTAACTTCGGTTAACACAGCTGTAATTCAACGGATGCTGCTTCTTAATACAAAGAAATTAGTGTGATCTCAAATTCCATGTGCACACCTTTGTAGCCTCGTACAGAGACGGACAAAGGATCGATCGAAAGACGAGCGGCGAGGTAGCAGGCGAGACGGTATTATTCATCAACGAGCGGAAACGCTTGGAAGGTAGACCGACATCCGGCCACGTGTCCCTGGCCGAGATGGACCAATGAGATTCGTGGCACGGAGGAAAGAGGCCAATCTCGTGGCCGATCGAGGCGAAGGTCCGAACTGAGCGTCGGCACGCGCCACCGCGATGGAATTATTCAAATGGAATTCACGAAACGGACCAGCTGCTGGATCAAAATTGGGGGAGTGGGTCGTATGAACCACACGACACTTTTTCTCTCTCGTACGCCTCGTTTCATTTCATTCCCTTCCGTTGTTGCCCGCTCGGTTGTGCGGTGCAGATTTCTGCCCGATTGGCCAGTCGAACACTGTACCCTTTCGTTGGCAAATTGTTTTATGCAAATGTCAAGTACCGGTTGATTTGGTGGAGCCTTAATGTCTTGAGTGTTTTTAAAATTAATTCGAAGGAGAGATTGGAATTAATTTAATAAATTAATTATTTTGTTTAAAATAAAAAATTTTTTTTCTCTCTTTGCCCAGTTTGAAGTCAATAAATATAACAGACCGTTCGATGCGGTATGCCTTTTCTTCCGAGTAAATCGTTTCTTCGAACGTTCAAGCACGGTCTCGATCGTGAAAGACAGCAGAGGGCGGAAAGTGAATTGCGACATTTAATGCGTAATATCCTATATAATCTTGTATGAAAAGCCTCGCGCAATGGTTCGTGGTAGAATAAAGACGAGAGAGAGAGAGGGTGAGATGGAGACAGAGAAAGAGAGGGTGGTTTCTCGAGGGTGGCCAAGAGACGGTTAAAGGCATTGAGCCGTCCAAGCCACTCGCGAGAATTCTGAGCTCTCTGCTTCTGCGTCCTCTGGTAGAAAAGCCCCGGGGGTTGGGGGTGGCAGATGGCAGCCGTCCGACTAGTTCTTTCCAACACTTTAACCCGTCAGAATCGGTAGACACTTAACCCTCTAAAAAGGGGATGCGTGGGATCAACGATCGTGTCGAAGAATTTTCTTCCTCAAAATATCAAGTTATCTAATTCATTTATCCTCTAAAATTTCAATAAAAATTCTCTTTAAAATAAAATTTCTTAATTTAGCGAGTTGAAAATTCATTTTCCTTACTGTTTAAAAGAAAACCAATATCCCTTTGGATATCGATGTATTTCCAAGGAACGTTGCTATATGTTCTCGATCAGAAATCGTGGAAGAGGTTCATAATTTCGTCGGATTGGAAAAGGGACGAATAAGAGAATGGAAAGGGCGGAGTGATTGAGACGCGTCGTAAGACAGGTTGAATCGAAGCCACTCGAATCGCGCAGGAAGGTCCCGGTAATCGATTCGAGTAGCGAGGAAGTGCGGTTTCGAGGGGCCACGAATGCCGGTTTGCCCGGCTACGAGTGTGTTGTTGGCGGATTTGACGTGCTTATCAATGGATCACCGATGTAATAGGCTGCACGCACCCCAAATCGAGCACATAACTGATATCTGATAAGGAACCAATAGCCGTGACGTGACTTGCGCGTCACTATTCATACCCCCGACGCCTCGTGAACGTTCGTGCCGTAGGAAATTTGCTTCCCGGTTCAACGGATATCCATGGAGAAAATGTAAAAATGTATTTTTCTTCGAAGGAAAACTGAAATCGATGCCTCTAAAGGTGTTTCAAGTTCGAAAGGTTTAACCGACGATCTGGCGTTTCGAAAGAAGGCAGTTCCCGTCATTAGAAGGTTCGTTTTTCATCAAAAGAAAATACGATCCTCGTAGGTTGATCATTTTGGGGGTAGGTCGTTCAGAGGCAGGCTGGCACGCGCCACTCGAGCGTATCCTTCATTCACCATCCGATGATTCTTGAAGACGTGGATAAGTATGTCGTACGAGGCAAATGGCACGCAAGACTTCCGGTGTGCCACCCCTATCCATCTTTGCAGTATCCCCAGTCGGTGTCGAGTTTGGTCCATTCTTCCTTCGAGAATCGAGATCGCGATTGAATAGCGCGAACGGAAGCGGCGGAAGGGCGGTAGCAGACGCACGCCACCGTTTCTGTATGCGACGTGCCTCACGAAAAAAATCTCTATTGTAATGTACATTGTCTACAACGGTGGGAGGAGACGGTTGGCAATACGAACTCGGATGTATGGAAATCTAAAAGGCTGGCAAACGCGACTGCGGTTATTTGAAAGCAGAATTATAGACTTCCATCGATGGTTCGTTGACTTTTCAGAAATTTCACATTAAAATACGAATTTTTAATAAAATACTTCGGCTATGAAACGAAACGTTTAACGTTTCTCGAACGATGGCTACCATAAAAGGTAGTACAACGTATATTTACCTCGAAGAACTCGAGCAAACCGTACGATCATTGCCTTCAGCGAGCCGATAATAATTTCATTTCCACCATTGTGAACGATTCCCATCGTGGTCCGTGGAGTTTCTCCGGGCCAAAACGAACGCAACGCAAACAGGCCTGTGGGGTGGCTGAATGGGCCGCCAAGTGACAATGGCGGTACCAATTGTTTTCCTGACTTTTATCCCACTTATTATTCCGTGAGACTATTATGATCGTCGTTGGCGATCGTCATTATGCCCGACGAAGGCCGGCGATCTCAAGTTACGCGGCCCCCATTGTCAGCGGGGTGCAACAACGACGCCGAAAAATGCGAAATGAACGCTCCACAGACGGCGGGTCGTAGAAACGCCCGCTGAGGCGATCGTCAGCTCGCGTTCGCAGAGGGCACGTGTGCGTTCTTATATTTAATTTACCGCGCCCTTTGTTCCTGTTTCTCGATAAACCGACAGCTTGCGAACTCTCTTTGTTTCAATTATTACCACTAATTCTTGTCAAACCCTTACTCTTCTATTTATTAATTTATTCAACAGTCGAGCAAACGCTTAATTTAAAACAAAAAATATTTTTGACATTCTTTTAGAAATAGGGTATTTTTTAATTAACCCTCGAACAGGGGTAGTTCGACTAGAATTAAACACTAATCGATGAACACCTGAGACGTTAAAAATAATAAATTCATTTGATATTTTTGCAAATTATGATGGGATTAAAAGAGGAACTTAGGGGTATTTCATAAGTTAACGAGGTCAGACGTGTACGACTGGAGGGCAGAAACGAAAAGGACGAATCAGTGATAACGAGGCGTTCCAGCCGGGATTGAAACGCCACAGGGTGAGGGGTAAAAAAAACCCCTGTGGACTGCGCAGCTGTGAACCCCCTGCCAATTCTACTCGACTCGACGATACGTCGAACTACGTGAATTCGAGATGCATCGAGCTCAGCGGGACTCGTTGCCATTTTGGAAAGCCGGCCGTATTCATACGGGCACGCACGTGGGCAACGATCTTTTTTTTCGACCCTTGCACGCTTGCTCATACGCAGGGCTCCCTGAAATCACTTCGTTTTCGTTTTAAACAATGCCCCTTTTGTCAGTGGCTCTGTTTTCCCGGTGAGATTTTGTATCCATTCAGCTTTTTCCTCAACGCGCCACGAATAAAATGGTAAATCCTCTGATAACACAATCGTACCTAATAAATTGCATAGCTTATTAGCGAATATCCAATTTTCAATAAAGTATTTTTTTCTCAAACTGGATTCCATAGATTAAAGCATGCTGTAAATTTTTAGAACAGGCCGAATTTAAAACGATCCGATGGGGGGATGGGAAGCAATTTTCAAGTGAGCGTATCAGGACAAACCATAGAGAGTTCACGGTGTAACGTTATTCGACGGATAAAATTAAACTTCCGCGGAACGGCTGGGAAAGTTCCTTAAAATTAAGCCATTCCCCCAGAACGATTCGAGAGCAGTCGAGGAGCAAAGTAAACGGCGCACAACTGAGCGACTTAATTCAGAATACACCCGCCGGAATATACCGGTGGGGGCCCCTACTGATTCGCACGAGGCGACTCGCAATTTATTCCTCTTCGCCTCTCTTCACCGCTGCCACCACCGCCATCACTCTTCAATTAACTTTAAATCATCCACTCCGTGAATAGTACTTCTCGTAACGTGAAACTTCGAAATCGACTCATGGTATACGCTTAAATTCCTAGAAAAAAATATACACCCTTTAGTAATCATTTTTCTACCAAAGTGATAAAACGGGGGCCATTTGATAGCCATCACAAAAATTGTACCCTGAAAATATTTAAAAATTTAGAAAATATTCAATAACATGTACCCCTTAATTTAGAAAATTCGATGACACGTTACGATCGCACGAAGAGAAGTGAAAATCCTTAAAATTTCGCTGAGAAAGGCGACGAAGCACTTGGGGGCGATTAAGCGGGCTAATTTCGAATCGGCTTACGGGGCTCGTTGGCCGGGACAGAAAGGGCGGGTTTGTGGCCGAGTTATGGGACAGAGGATAACTCGAGGGGGTGTGTATTGTGCCTGCTGTCATCCTCAGTCGAGCTTTCGTTACCCCAAATGCTAATTATATGTCAACCGTTCACGCGCCATATCACGGAAGGCCGGAGAGTGTCAGGGATGGAACAATGAGGGTAGCTCGGCTAATGGGGGCCTCTTCCACACCGAAGACGTCGCACGGACCTCGAGACGTTCTAATAAAAATTACACGATGTCTGGGCAGCTCTCGCGCGAACGACTGCGAAGAGTCGACGCGCAGGAACGGCTTTTAATTCGAGGGAAGGAAACGAGCTTCTTCTGTTTTTTCGCTTTGAACGCGTCCGGTGATGTCGAGAGACTGACAAGACAACACGGGTCAAGCAGGCGATGAGTAATAAAGTTAAGCGACAGAATTCGTTCGGGCCAAGCTTATTTTCTTATCGCCCACTTAAACGGGAAAGAACGATGGGCGTGCGACCTCATGAGCAGGTAGATTCACAGAAGGAGCCGGTGATTGATGCACCCTGAACACGCGAAACACCTATACGCCCACTTTTGCTTGCCTGATTGGGGATGTTCACATTGGGAAATAGTCGATTCTAAGAGAAAATACAAATTCTAATTGGATCCTCTGTTGCTATGATAACGACGAGGTAAGCATAGGAAGAAAACGAAAGGTTGATCGTTAGGCGGTTGAAAGAGGAGATAATTAATGGGCCGACAACGAGACCGGGTAAATTTGCAAAGCCATTTCAAGTTCCTTCGAGCTACTTCAACTTTCTTTAGCTTCAGCTCCTCGCCACCTAATAGTTTACTGGAGGTGATTGAATTCTTCGGACCATTTGTAACCGCATCGGTAAACTTTGCACATTTAACGCCAACCTCACCTGAGAGAATCGCGGGGATCACGATAGGGGGTTGGCCGTGTTCATCGAGTGGGTCACGGAAGCCGGATTTCGTTTCACCCCTCGTATCGACCACTTCTCGGAGAAACAAAAATAGGACGTCCTTCGTTTCAACCAGACGTGTCCAAGAATTCACCCTCTGGGTAAAAATAGATTAGGATATTTTAAACAGTTTCGCTTTGAAATTTCATAGATTTTAAAGAGAGATAGAAAGAGAGAAGGTTAATTCCAGCCAATAAAAAAAGAAAACAAAATGATCCCTAGAGTGTACGTCGGCCATGCTTCAGCCGCGATTGAAGCAAATTGGCGGAATTGTCGGGTGCCGCAAGGAGCAATACTGATTACCTCGACCGCTCGTTAAGTACTGTAACAATACTAGCCCCCACCACGTCCCTCGCCACTAACCCCTCTCGTGTCACTTTTCCAAGGGTGATAGAACCAACGACCAATCCTGTCGCCTCGATCCCCACTGAAAACGCCCGTGTTCGGTGTCTCTTTCTCTCCGCTTCGAGTGCGACGGGTTAGAAAACGCGAAGCGGTGATAAGCGAGGAAGAGGGAGATAGATAGCGAGTGAACCACCTCTGAAAAGTGCTAGGGACAACGAAGGGTAGAAAGAGATGGACTGAAGTGTTCAGTGCAAAAGGGAGAGGATATTTGAATAGTAAAAGAGAAAACAGGGTAGAAGATGGGAATGTAACGCAAAGGGCGAGAAGGGTAGGACTAGGAAAAGTGCAAACAGTGATTGGAGAAACCTGTGAAATAAATAATATTAATTATATGGATCCTATGTCCTTAAAATGTTAATTTTTCGTCATTGGATCACTAAAAAGTGAAGAGCAGGGTTAAAAAACAGAAAGATGTTGAAAAGAAAGTATGTAAGGAAGACGTTCGATAAGGGTAGAAATCAAAGAAGAGGGGATTGAAGTCGGAGCTTACTTTTACGAGCACTCGAAAGTACATAATCATGTCCTTTGTCATTTTCTCGTTGACAGTTGCGCCGTTCCATGGCGATAAAGCCCGACGTCTACGCTTTTCTATAGGTCATAGGGGCGTTTCGGGGGTGCGCGAGGAGATCGTTTCCCTTCTCCAGTCTCGCTTCTCACACCGGGGTTGCTTTTCCGCTCCTTGTTCCCCTGGTTATTAGGGCTGCCTTTAGCTGCGGGACAATCGAAAGGTACCGGCTAATGGGCGGAGCTTTTGGGCAGGACCACTGCATCATATTCCACCCTGTCGAGGGGTTCGGTGTTTCCATCGTTTCTGAAAGCATGCATTTTTCATCTTGATCAAATACCACGTTCACTCTGACATCGGATGTTTCGCTGTTTCGTATGAAATTTTGCGTAAGCTCTAAATTCTTCAGGGTGTTAACCCTTTGTTTAATTCATCTTTTAAACAAAAATTTTTGTGATATCAATTAAATATCATTCTCAAGTTTTTCACCTACTTTCCTTTCGATATTCTGTGCCCAGGAGAAGCCGTGAACTTTCTTGGAACGGAAACGAGCGTTCCACGAAGCTACCCCCAACCAGTCCTATCCAATTCCAGCCGTCATTCCAAGTCCAAACATAACGCCATTCTTCGGGGCAAACATTTCTACTTTTCCACGTGCAAACCTCCTGTGATACCTCGACGAAGCTTGCTCTTTAACTGTGCTGACCATTTCGCGACTCATTCAACCCCGTCATTCATCCCCCTTTTTCCATGTTACACATGCTTAATGGCTACCTGTATATTCATGCTGTTTTACGCGCGAATCAACATTCAAATTGCGTACGCATAGGTAATTAGCTTGACGCAAAGTATCCCTTGGTCGTCGATAAAATTCATTGACCACTTGAAAATTTCGGATTTTTCATCGAAACGTGTTTTAGCAAACGTTAACTTAAGGATGAATTCCCTCGTCGTCGTTTCCTAGCCCCCATCGTTCAATGGCGAACGTACATTTTTTATGTCAACACGAGGGCCAATTGAGTGGATATAATAGCGGTACCACATGTTTCACTCGGATTCGCCGACATGTGGGTTCCGTTCCGGTTGCTCCGTGCACTAAAACACTAATAGACTTCTGCGAAGGGAGGATCGAGCGGCCACTAACGACGCTCCTCGAAGTCATCAAATTGATCGCCATGATTTAGGTACTCCCCCATTGCTCAACCGATGAAGCCTCGTGTCCACCGCTTGTCACGCTAAGAATTAGACTAATCGATTCGATTAGGACTATTTTCGAAAAACGACTCGCATAGAAATTCGAGAGTAAAAATTATTAAATTATTGCAAAAGTTGTTCAATGCGAAAAATAAATTGACCCTTCCATCGTTTTAATTCCAGGCCTCTACCATGCAACCGTTCTCGACCGGCAGCACAATGGCGAGCGAAACACCGACCAGCCTCCCGCCAGAGAGGGTTACCTCGCCGGCACCCTGCAAAAACCTGACCTTCTCCATCGCGAAGATCATGGAACCCGACAAACGTCTGACCGAGCAAAGCAATCAACAGACGACACCTCAACCACCGCCACCATCGACGACGACACCGACCATGTCAAGTATCCTCCAACAACCCCCGAATCTACCCTCGATGACGTATTCCGTTCACCTGGGCTTCAGTTCGGCCTTCAAGAAGTACGTTCCAACGTTGAGGCATCAGAATCTTCTGGAGCCCTACTCGCTCCTCTATTACCCGAACTCGTTGCTCAGAGCGTTTCCAGCACCACCACCCGCGGCGCCTACGGTGCCTCAAAATTCACCGTTGTGCACCGCCATTCAGGAAGCCTTCTCGAAGGTGAGCCTGACGGAGACCTCGGCCGAGAGTCAACGGGGTAAGAAGAGTCCCGCGCCTCGGAGCAGCGAGCTCAGCAGCAGCAATAAACAAAAGACCTTCACCTGTCCTGAGTGCGGCAAGGTGTTCAACGCCCATTACAATCTAACCAGACACATGCCGGTGCACACTGGGGCGCGTCCGTTCGTCTGCAAGATCTGCGGCAAGGGTTTCCGTCAGGCGAGCACCCTCTGCAGGCACAAGATCATCCACACGGCGGAGAAACCGCACAAATGTCCGACCTGCAACAAAGCTTTCAATCGTAGCTCGACCCTGAACACCCACAGGCGTATACACGCGAATTACAAGCCGTTCGTCTGCGAATACTGCAACAAGGGCTTCCATCAGAAGGGCAACTACAAGAATCACAAGCTCACCCACAGCGGCGAAAAGGCGTACAAGTGCACCATCTGCAACAAAGCGTTCCATCAGATCTACAATCTGACCTTCCACATGCACACGCACAACGATAAGAAACCATTCTCCTGCAAGATCTGTGGGAAAGGATTTTGCAGGAACTTCGATCTGAAGAAACACATGAGGAAGCTTCACGATACGGGACCACCGGTGCTGAACGGTCTGGGTACGTCCGCCCAGAGCCACAACCAACAGTCTGGTTACGCGTCCGTTCATCACGGACCAGCCTCGTTCGTTAGCCCGTTTCTGCTACCACCGCCAGGATCTACTAGTTATCTCAGCAAAATGTTGTGACAGGGTGAGAACATTCATTACCAGAGGAAGAGCCAGTGTCCTATGATCCTTGGTCCACCCTGCTACACAGGAGACATCGGCCAGTTGGCGCAGCCGTCGAAGTGAAGAGGATCTCGATGATATTCTTAACGATGCTCGTGGTTAATGAGAATTTCAGAATTTTTGAAACGAGTTTTCATTGGAACACCATGAATTAGATACCAAAGAGACTATGGGGAATATGCGGCGTGTACGTGTTACTGCACGGTTTTCGAGACAATCAACTACCTCATCTACAGCAAACGAATCGTAGGGACGAAGATTATTCCTGTTTTTATCGTAAGACTAGTCTCTGTTTTCTCAGTGACGCGTACAGAGGGTCCTCGAAATGATTTCCGATCGAGACACGACGGAGGAAATATTTAGAGAGAATATTTCCTGGTGGAGAGCGGATGGATACGTTGTATTCCGAGCTCACCAATTCACTGGGAATCGTTGCACCTGTATCGGATCAATCCCTGTCCATCGTTCTTTCATCGCGTACTTGGAAGTTTCGTGGTTTAATCTGTAGCTACGAAAAACCGATGACATCGAGCAAAAACGTTCGATAAATCACACTGTTCACGCTTTGATTAACACGTTCTGAAATTGCGGAAAATCTTTCCACTTGGTAATTCTATCTCCGATAAACCTGCTGCATTATATTTCACGATATTCGATTATTTTTGTTGGAACAATTTTTAAGTTTCAGTAGAAATATTCAAAGTTTATCTCTCTTTCGATACAGGTGTGTTCTTTCAGAAAATATGGTGTGTCTAAAAAGTAACAGGACTAAAATTATCGTTGATTTAAAGCTTGCTTGTTGATTCAAAATTTCACAACTTTCTAGACACACCAGATAGATTCTTAACTTGGAAAATCAAGCAAACGTGACAATGGCGAAACCGTTTGGCAAACAGTACGAATAATCGAATTAGACGACTCCGTCACGTACAATCACGACGGGACTATGATATTTTAACCGAACGAGCAGTTGCGAGATTGCTGCAAAACATCGAGCAAACATATAACCCCAGAAAGCAAATAATCCGGCAGCATCGAACGAAATAAACCATGTTTGGGAGGTAAATCAACAGAGGAGAGAGTCCAGACACCGTGGTGGCTATTGGTTATTGGAAACCGGTCCCCCATGATATCGGGATTAATCGTCG